>NC_085014.1:5005589-5023089 GCF_963854185.1 Sardina pilchardus
ACACTATTGCTGGTTTATAAGGTGCTGTGTCCACCAAATGCGTTTTTTACAGCCAGAGCGCCCAAAACCTCCTCCTCTCGGCGCTTCGATAAGTGTTTATTGTTGCTAAGTTACCAAAACCAGAGACGGTTTATAACGAGAAGTGCCATTGACGAGCCCGGCGCTGTTCTAAAAGTTGAACAGATTTCAACTTTGAGCGCTCTGAGCACTGCGACAAAAAAGGTCGGAGCCGACCGTTTTTTTCCGCCGAGGGCGCTCAGCGCTGTGAGCGCTGAGCTACATAGACTTTACATTGAAAATTGTCGCCGTCGGCGCAAAAAACGTGTTTGGTGGACACAGCACCTAAATCAGTAAATAGAGCAGGACCTACAGTAAATACCTCAGACATGCTTCAGCAGTACACACCTTCTCATCTTTCTTTCAGGTCTCAGGACTTAGTAAAACTTAGTAAAACCTGCTGTTAGAACTAAACATGGTGCAGCAGCTTTTAGTTGCCTCGGCTCTGGAACCAACTTCTGGATGACATTGAAAAGGCCCCAACTGTAGACAGTTTCAAATCTAGACTTAATTCCAAACTCTTAAACATTCTGAAAATGAACCTGATATCTTTTATTTTGTCTTTTTAATCATTCTTTATTTGTATTGATTTTACCTTGTGTGTTTTATGTTTCCTTTTTCATGATCTTTATCTGTTAAACTATTCTTTCACTATTGACACTCTGTTTCTGTATGTCATTACTGTTTGCTCTTGTCTATGTTATGGTTATGGTTATGGTTATTTAGCAGACGCCTTTGTCCAAAGCGACATACAAATAAATAACAATACAAATTAAATAACAGTGAACAATTACAAAATAGGGAGAATAGCAATATTATCAATAAAACAATCATTTAAGCACTAATCTAATGAGAAATAAAACAATGAAATGAGAATAGCAATCAAATAAGTCACTCAGTTAATTATATAATAACAATAACTATAGCATGGTATGGCTAAAGGACAATAGCAGAATAAATGTCAAATTCTAACAATGGACAAATTATAACAAAACAATACTATTATACAAACCATAACACATAACAAACGCTCAAAAGACTAAGTGCATATTAAACAAATATGCCTTAAGACCCCTCTTAAAAGATCCAAAACTGTTGCTGGAACGGAGAGCACTGGGCAACTCATTCCACCAACACGGAACCACTGAAGAATAGGATCTACAGTTTGACCTAGCATGTATGGTTTGTCGACATAACAGACGCTCCTCAGAAGATCGCAATGGGCGGTTGGGAATGTACATCTTGATCAAAGAACTGAAGTAGCTAGGAGCAGATCCAGTCAGTGTCCTATAGGCCAGAGTGGGAGATTTAAATTTAATTCTGGCTACTATAGGGAGCCACTGGAGAGTAACTAGGAGAGGGGTTACATGTGTCCTCTTTGGCTGATTGAAGACCAGTCGTGCTGCAGCATTCTGAATCAACTGTAGTGGTCTTAATACGCAAGCAGGTAGGCCAGCTAACAGGGAATTACAGTAGTCCAGCTTGGAGATAACCATTGCCTGTACAAGAAGCTGAGTGGAATCTTGTGTCAGATAAGGTCTGATCTTCCTAATGTTGTACAGGGTATACCGACATGACTTTGCAATTGAGGCAACATGCTCAGAGAAAGTAAGTTGGTCATCAATTATGACACCCAAGTTACGTGCCGATCTAGTTGGAGTCAATGAGGATGAATCAAGCTGGATGTTCATCTGTTGGGGAATGGCTGTTTTTGCTGGAAACACCAAGAGCTCAGTTTTTGAAAGATTAAGATGAAGGTGCTGATCCTTCATCCAGATTGAAATATCCTTCAGGCATGCAGAGATCCGATGGGAAACACTAGAGTCCTCAGGTGGGAAGGATAGGAAAAGTTGAGTGTCGTCCGCATAGCAATGATATTCAAACCCATGAGAGCGAATAATCCCACATAAAGAAGTGGTGTAAATAGAGAAGAGGAGGGGCCCTAATACTGATCCTTGAGGGACTCCTGTAGTGAGGTCATGAGACTTTGATATCTGTCCATGCCAAGACACGCTAAAAGAACGCCCTTTAAGGTAAGATTTGAACCAGTCAAGAGCTTTCCCAGAAATTCCCAGTTCATATAGTGTAGAAAGGAGAATGTCATGGTTAACCGTATCAAAGGCTGCAGATAAATCTAACAGAATTAACACTGATGACTGAGCAGAGGACTTAGCTACTCTCAATGCTTCAGTCACAGATAGAAGAGCAGTTTCAGTAGAATGACCACTCTTGAAACCAGACTGCATAGGGTCTAGTAGGTTATTCTGATAGAAGTCACACATTTGCTTGAAGACCACTTTCTCCAAAACCTTTGACAAGAAAGGAAGAAGGGAGACAGGTCTGTAGTTCTTCACATCAGTTGAATTAAGTGTACTTTTCTTCAGCAAAGGTGTAATTCTTGCCTGTTTAAAAGAAGAAGGAACTATTCCTGAACTGAGTGAAGTATTAAATACATGTGTGACTGCTGGTATAATAGCGGGTGCTATAGACTGCAGGAGAGTAGACGGGACAGGATCCAAAGGGCATGTGGTTGGACGGCTTCGCTGAAGCAGTTGAGAGACCGCTTCCTCATCAAGAGGAGAGAAAAAGTCCAATGATGGCATCATGCTAACACCAGGCAGAGTCCTTCTTACAGGGTCATCAAACTGAGCACTTATCTATGTAAAGAATATTGAATGACTTCTGTGTACAGTATATGAATAACCTTGACTTGACTAGGTCACTGAGTGAGTCTCAGGACAAGTAGGTTAACTGGGCTCCTTCCCATGTTTGGCTCTTAACCCTTAGATGCATAGGCTACCAATACCTACACTCTTCCATGAGTGGGGTCAAAAATGACCCCAATTAGAATGCATGCGTTTTTTGCTGTAAACTCAAATAATGTCTTTCATTTTGGTTAAAGATGATGATTTTTATTATTTCATGTTGGACATATGATGTATCACTTTTTATTAACATTGTATTACAAAACAGCTTTTAGAAAGGCAAAAAAGGTAAACATCCTAAAATGATCTCAACATAGGTGAATAGGGTAAAATGTTTAACTTCGAGATATCTTCATGAAACTTTACCAGTTGAATACTCACATAACTAGGAGAAAAAAACGTATTGCAAGTTTTCTGTATTTATGTTTAAATATGCAAATTAGGTCATGTCTAATTAAATATGCGCTCATTTGCATATATGTTTTGATGCAAAGAATCTGACCATTGGAAAAAGCCAATGTAGTGTTAATATATCAAATAAAAAAACATTTACAGTGGTGATTATGAATATCTTCTTTTGTTATTCAGTAAATCAGAAAATACTGCCAATTGGCTTAAAAAATGGAATTTCGCCCTATTTTTAGGCATAAAAAGTCATACAAATCAGGCCAAGAACGCTATATCAACAAATCCCTCTGTAAATATTGCTTGGTGAATTTTGCTTCACAATGATAGGAAGAGTGGACATCGAAGGATCAAAAAGCGACGTTGCTATGAACGCTTGGCCGCCACATTATATGATGATACTTAGATTTATGTTGTTGTGTAAAAATAGCCTTCAGGATGGTGAGACTGCTGACATGAGATGTGATAATCAACAGTAAATGTATACCTTACTGCCACACTTGATAAAAATCAAAAGATCCTAGGGTTAACTTTTGAAATTCCATAGAAAATGCTTGGGGTCATTTTTGACCCCACCTATGCGGATCGGTGGTACTGATACAAAACATGAAGTTACTTTAAAAATATAACAATTAGACACAAATCCAAATGGCCTCATGTCAAAGACAACCTATTTGAGGAATACATGGAAGGTTAAATTAAAAAAATGTAAAATTAAGAAGATACTGCAAGAAAACAACCTCTGGGGTCATTTTTGACCCCACTTATGCATCTAAGGGTTAATATCTCAGATCTAGATGATGGAGTCATGGGTTGCTCATTTGAATGGGTTGCCAGAATTTAAGGGCTCATTTTTGAGTATTGATGATGAAGGGGTATTGACCTAGCTCTGCCCTGCATGGATTGTTTACTGCCTCTCTCTCTCCCTCTCTCTCTCCCTCCCTCCCTCCCTCTCTTCCTCCCTTTCTCTTGATTCTGTCACTGCAGGCACAAAAGCCATATGAGTCAGACTGGTGTTTGTGTGTGTGTGTGTGTGTGTGTGTGTGTGTGTGTGTGTGTGTGTGTGTGTGTGTGTGTGTGTGTGTGTGTTAGTTATTAGGTGGATAGGTAGCAGGCAACAGGCCAGACAGAGTGCTGGATACAGGTCGGTGCTCTGACTCTCTGAGGACTTGTTGGTTTGTTGTTTCTCTAAATGGGAATTAGCAGCAACATGTGCCCCATGTGTCTCCTCAGTCTGGCCCAAATGTGCTGTAGAGAGTGTGGTGCCTTTCAGAACTGAAACCTACAGTCACTTCATTACTACTGCATGCTAGCCCAGCTCCTTAGCCATTCCTGCACGCTAGCCCAGCTATTTAGCCACTACATTACTACTGCACGCTAGCCCAACTCCTTAGCCACCATAGATATATATATTGACTAGATGTCGCCTTGAGCTTCTAAGCATACGTCAACACCGGCGCCATCTTGGAGCGGGGATTCTGAAGCTGTAAACTAGTTCACCCGTGTTGTCCAGTGTTGCATATTTAGCTACTTTTGGGCACCCCGAGTGATTAAAATCTTATCTATTGACTAGCGACAAATTCGGCGACTTCTCACAATGATGTCAAACTCCGTTTCTCAGTTGAAACGTCAGAAAATCACCGTTATAGTGGCTTTTCCATTTGTGAATTAGTAAACTACATCATTCGCCAAACGCATCGCCACATGATTATAAAAGTAATGATTGGCCTATGTAGTATCAGACCGTGTTAAAGCACAGAAGTAAATGTTCAAACAACTTACCATCTAACAACAGCAACTTCTGGTGAGATTACAACCTGAGTCAACGAGACAAGCAGCAGCCTCAACCAGACCCCGCCATTGTAAACCTGGTTGAGTTCACTCAGAGTTCGTTTAGCGGCGGTCATGAGCTAGCATGGTGAGCTAACGCAGCATGAATGGGAGTCAATGAGGCTAGACGGGTAAGTTTATCTTCGTCATTTTAAAAAGCTTAGTTTTTCTCTGGACTCGACGTAAATACACGTTTGTCAGTTGAAACAAACCAAAACACTACGAAATCGCTTGAGATTTTGACGATTTATGGTGATTTAATGATCGATAGATCTTTGCCAGTATTGACGCCAATGCATTTAAGTGGAGTAGAACCCCGCTGTACGATGGCGTCTCTATTGACGCATTCCTTCCTATGAACTGCAGCAGTCAAGGCGACATCTACAGTAGTCAATATATATATCTATGCTTAGCCACTACATTACTACAGCACGCTAGCCCAGCTCCTTAGCCACTACACTACTACTGCATGCTAGCTCCTGGATGAGGTCTGATCTAACCGTGATGAGGGATGGCTCTAACTCAGCTAATTAGTGAGCTCTCCTCTTGTAAGTGCTCAAGCAAAACCAAAACATGGCTGGACATTTTATCTCTGCGGTCCACCTCTGCAAATGATGGACCTGAGCCACATCAGGGCCACATCAGGGCCAAATCCTCTCCAGGTCCTCCTAGTTGCCGTGACGAGGCCTGGGATTTTTCCGCTGTGGGTGTGAAGTGGAGGTGAGACGAGCCTCAGGCGTCCTGCTGCTGGTTAGTGGCATTGGTTGATGACTCACTCGTTAGTGTTCAAACTCTGCTGCTCACTAACGAGGGACATGTGCTCGCCACTCACCTGCAGTATCTCTCTCCTCCCCTCTCTCTCTCTCTCCTCCTCTCTCTCTCTGTCTGCCACCCCTCCCTTCATCCCTTCATCTCCCTCCTTTCCCTCCCTCTCTCTCTCTCTCTTTTTCACTCTCTTCTCTGGAGCCCCTCTTGTTTCGCTCTCCTCTCTCCCTCAACACTCTCACTCTCTCTCCCTCTCTCTCTCTCTCTCTCTCTCTCTCTCTCTCTCTCTCTCGCTCATCTCATCTCTCTCTTTCTCTGTGTTCTCATCTGCTCAGACATCCAATAGTTTTGTTCTCGCTGTGGAATTTTACCTGAACAAAACAACAGTTTCCCCTCCCTCCTCCCCGTCTGTCCTGCCCCCCCCCGCCCCTTCCCCCCGTCAAAAACTCTGTACAACCATTCACTATAAGCAATAACAAACACTATTTCTACTTTCCCTTGTCTTGTAACTTTTACTTTTGCACTTGGAAGTGATCAATCCTTCAGTTTTTTTTTTTTTTTTTTTAAGTCACTGCATAGTGGTTTTCTTTAATGCTCACCAGCAACTATTAACCAGCATCCAAACATAGATGATTATGATGTGTGTGTTTGTGTGTGTGTGTGTGTGTGTGAAAGAAAGAAAGAGAGAGCCTTCCAGTGTTTTTCAAGGTGCAATATCTGTTTTGATGAGTCTGAGTTGGACGTACAGTAGGACTGGATGTTGGATGTATAGGGAGCCTATACGTGTGTGTGTGTGTGTGTGTGTGTGTGTGTGTGTGTGTGTGTGTGTGTGTGTGTGTGTGTGTGTGTGTGTGTGTGTGTGTGTGTGTGTGTGTGTGTGTGTGTGTGTGTGTGTGTGTGTGTGTGTGTGTGTGTGTGCGTGCGTGCGTGCGTGCCTGCGTGCGTGTGTGCGTGCGTGTGTGTGTGCATATGTGTGTGTGTGTGCAGTTTTCTGTATCAGATGTGAATGTATGGATGCAAGGCTGTTGTGGCGTCTGCAGTACAGCTGGGCTGACTCATCTATGCGGGCTTTTTTTCCTGCTTCCATTACACACACAAACTGGAGACAAACCAGGTGGCAACACATATGCACAACCCCACACATACTTGCACACACATGCATACACACACACTCTCTCTCTCTCTCTCTCACACACACACACACACACACACACACACACATACACACATATACATAATATATGCATACTCTATCTCTCTCTCTCTCTCACACACACACACACACACACGCAAACACATAAATACATACATACATACATACATACATACATGCATACACACACACTCACACACAAACACACACTCATCCACATACACACAAACACATATGTGTTGACTCTCAACAGATGCTGCCAGTGGACACTGGCCTTGAGTCTTTGCTCTTGAACTCGATCTGATAGAATTGACCAGAATAAACAGAGTGCAGGCATGCAGGCAGTGAGGAAGTCTTGGACTTCTGTAGATATGGTCCAGCTACACGCTCTTCATGTGCAAAAATGTTTCAGTTGAAAAACAGGCCTCTGCTGCTAATTTTGGCCTGGTCTAGACACTGTATAGGGCCAGCAGTCTTTCCACTTCAGATTGTGGTGTGTGTGTGTCCTTGATTATTTAGCTGGTTTGCGTTCGATGCTCTTGTAAAACCCAACACAAACATGCACCTTGACCACATTTCGTCCTATAGTAATGCACTACCACAACTTACACAAAAGTTAGAGTATAGCTGCGTCTCGATTCAGATAGAGGGAATATATTTTTTGACGGAGAATGATTATCTATGAATACATCTTACATTTCTCATTGCTGTGCCTTTGTTTTATGAAATCTTGCCAAATAGACGTAGTAACCGTTTTAGAAATGCAATAAGCCGAGTCTGTAGTTTACATTGATTTTAGAAGAGTTTGCACCTCGTGCCTAAGCAGCCTTAGCAGTACTAAAATCAGTGTGTGTGTGTGTGTGTGTGTGTGTGTGTGTGCATGAGCCTGACCACAGATAACTCATTGGGAGGTTGTGTGTTTGTGTGTGTGTGTGTGTGTGTGTGTGTGTGTGTGTGTGTGTGTGTGTGTGTTGTTGTGTGTTTGAGTGTGCATGAGCCTGACCACAGGTAACTCTTTGGGAGGCTGTGTGTGTGTGTGTGTGTGTGTGTGTATGTGTGTTGTTGTGTGTTTGAGTGTGCATGAGCCTGACCACAGGTAACTCTTTGGGAGGCTGTGTGTGTGTGTGTGTGTGTGTGTGTGTGTGTGTGTGTGTGTGTGTGTGTGTGTGTGTGTGTGTGTGTGCATGTTTGCTCTAGAGCCTGGCCACAGGTAACTCATTGGGAGGCTGTGTGTGTCCAGACTGGCATCGGGCGGATAGACGAGGATCAGATCGGCGAGGAATCGGATCGGAGTGGAGTGGAGTGGAGCGGAGCGGATCGGAGTGGAGTGGAGTGGAGTGGAGCGCTGTGCCTGGAGGCTGATCAGTATTCCTCCAGAGTGCCCCACCTGGAACAGTTAGTGTCCGGAAAAGCCAATCATTCCTTCTGCTGACGGTGTTCCAGCGCTTGGCTCGGCTTGGCTTAGCTCTCTGAGTTCAGGAGCCGAGGGAGAGGGCTGAGGCATGCTTAGCTTTGTTGTTATTGACGTTGTTGTTGCTGTTGTTGTTGTTGTTGTGTTTATTGTCGTCGTTGCTGTTGTTGTGGCTGTTGTTGCTGTTACTGCTGCTGTTGTTGCTTTTTCTCTCTCCTCTTCTGCGCTGTGTTTTTTTGGCATGGCTAGAATTACAAGTGTGAGAGCCGTGCGTCATCTGCTGGAGTTCATGCCCCTTGGAGCGCTCTCACAGATGAGATGACATGCGCACACACACACACACACACACACACACACACACACACACACACACACACACACACACAGACATTGGAGCACATAGAAGATGTGCCAGACATACAGCTTTCTCTCTCTCACTTTCTCTCTCTGTCTCTCTCACACATGCACGCACACACGCACACACACACACTCTTTTCTTTATCTTATTCTGTCTTTCTCTTTTATCTTCTTCTCTCTCTCATTCCACCTCAGTTTCTTTCTCTCTTCCCTTCTTTCTCACTGGCTCTCTCTTTCTCTCCCTTCTCTGTGCCTCTCTCTTTCCCCTGTATTCCATGCTTCACTGTCTCTTCCTCTTTCTCTCCTCTCCTTGTCCCTCCATCCTGTATCCCGTCTGCCTCTGTTCTAACATCTGTCCATTCCTCTTCCTCCACATCTGTAGAATCTGGCTCATTCAGTCTGGCTCCCTAATCATCCCCCAGTGGAATCGGCTCATTCACACACACACACACACACACACACACACACACACACACACACACACACACACACACACACACACACACACACACACACACTCCCTCCCTCTCCACCTTGAGCTGATGGGCGGTGAGTGTTTTGGTGCACGATGACTGCTGTGTGTGTATCACCCAGGTGGGTGCTTGGTCCTTCACTTTAAAGTGTTTCAGGTGTCTTGTTGAGTCGCTTAAGAAACACAAGTTGTTGCTGTTGCTGCTGTATCACTCTCTGGATCCTATTTTCTTTCTTTCTTCCTGGACGCCTGTATCACTCTCTCTCTCTCTCTCTCTCTCTCTCTCTCTCTCTCTCTCTCTCTCTCTCTCTCTCTCTCTCTCTCACTCTCTCTCTCTCTCTCCTTTTATTCGTTGTTCCTCCTGCTCTTTGTGGCCTGTCCTCTTTGTCCTCTTTTTCTTCTCCCCTTGTCCCTCTATCTATCTATCTATCTTTCCCTCATGCCTGTCTCTCTCCCCTTCTCTACATCTGTATCCCTCTCCTCTTTACTTTCTCTCTCGGGATCTTTCTCTCTCCTCCTCCCTGTGGCCTTTGTCACTCTCTCCTCTTCTCTCCCTTCCTCCTCCTCCTAGTCTGTATCTCTCTCTCCTTGTCTCTTTCTCTCTTCCTCATGGATTCTATCTCTCTCTCCTCTTCTCTTTCCCTATCTCTCCTCCTCCTGGTCTGTATCTCTCTCTCCTTCTCTCTCTCCTCCTCGTGGATTCTATCTCTCTCCCCTCATCTCTTTATCTTTCTCTTTCTATCTCCCCTCCTCCACCTCCTCTTGGTCTCTCTCTCCTCCTCCTCCTCCTCCTCCTCCTGCTCCTCTCTGAGTGGACTGACCCTGCCGCCCTAAAGAATGGTAATTGTGGTGCGTAGCGGCGGGAGGTTCCAGGAGGGGGCGACGGCGTGCAAATGTATGCAGATGAGGGGGAGAAGAAAAGCCACGTCTTGTGTAAACACCATATGGCGCGCGGAGCCGCGGAGCCGCAGCCATTGTTATCGCCTCCGTCTGATTAATGCAGCTATTTACTGTGCGCCTGTCACAGCCAGCGCAGCCTGCGCTAACAGGGGATGAGCCTTTAGATGGGAGTGTGTGTGCGTGTGTGTGTGCGTGTGTGGGGTGTGTATGTGTGTGTGTGTGTGTGTGTGTGTGTGTGTGGTGTTTTTGTGTTTGTTTGTGTGTATGTGTGGTGTGTTTGTGTGTGTGTGTGTGTGTGTGTGTGTGTGTGTGTGTGTGTGTGTGAGAGATGTGTGTGTGTGTGTGTGTGTGTGTGTGTGTGTGTGTGTGTGTGTGTGTGTGTGTGTGTGAGATGTGTGTGTGTGTGTGTGTGTGTGTGTGTGGATGATCTGTCTGTCTGTCTGTTAATCCATAGCACAATTAGCACTCTCTACATTCAGACTGCATAACGATGGAGGATAGGCCAGCTATTTACATGCTCAGTCAGACAGCATATAGCTAACCACGTATGTAGGGAATATAGCGTACATTGTGTACACGTGTCTCTGTGTGTTTGTTTGTGTGTTTGTTTGTGTGTGAGTGTGTGTGTGTGTGTGTGTGTGTGTGTGTGTGTGTGTGTGTGTGTGTGTGTGTGTGTGTGTGTGTGTGCGTGCGTGCGTGCGTGCGTGCGTGCGTGCGTGCGTGCGTGCGTGCGTGCGTGCGTGCGTGCGTGCGTGCGTGCGTGCGTGCGTGCGTGCGTGCGTGCGTGCGTGCGTGCGTGCGTGCGTGCGTGCGTGTGTGTGTTTGTTTGCATATGTATGGTTTGGGGGATAAGGGGGTAGTGGGCTCACTGTAGCCGAAAGCTTTCATTGGAAAGCAACGTGTAGAAAGCAGCATTGATGCGTCTCCTGATTTAGCTGAAGAAGTGATGTTATGTACATACACACACACACACACACACACACACACAAACACACACACACACACACACACAGACACACAGATGGATGACAGCCAGGACTAATTACCACTTTGATCTCACACTTTGCCTCGGATGTTGCAACGCTTTGCTATGCTGTCTGTAACGCCCCCCCCCCCCCCACCCCCCGCCCCAACCACACACACACACAGACACACACAAGAGAAAGTGAGCTAGTGTATGGAATAAAAAAAATGGATCCACATAATGGTGTGGCCTTCATGTCTACAGCAGAGGCGGCTGCTTTAAGACTTCAAGAGTAACTTGGCTTTCTCTGAAATGACTCAAAAACGTCATTCAATAAAATGTGCACAAATAGGTTACCATTTTATTTAGACCAACCAACTACATTCTTATTCTACATCAATACTGCTGGCTAAAGTGTTCAACTCGTCAAGACCGCTAAGTAGTCATCTATGGCAGTTTGTCATGACCTGGGTTTCTTTATTAAACTCTGCCAGTACAGCCAATTTAAATCTATTGAAGTGCAGCTTCAATAGTACTTCAAAAAAATGCTTTTTTCAGTTCAGTCCAAAGCTAGACATTTATTGAACAGATTTTTCAAAAACATAATTTCTGTGGAAACTCAATCTCTTTGAGTAAATTGGGTAATGGGTTGGCCAGGACGCCAGGCTTTTGTATGATGATTGGAGGGCTTGTCGAAGTGGCTGGGCAGTATTGATTGACACTGCCTACTGTTGGGATCGAAGAAAGTCCAGAGTTTGCAGAGAGTTGGCCGGTGAAGATGAAGGGCAAGCTGCTGCTTTGCACAGTTTTGTGCATAGTCTCGGCCTACTGTATATGGAGAGCTCTAGGATTTGTTATCTCTTTTAATTTATTTTGCAAATTGTGTTTGTTTTGTGTAGAGGAGAAACGAGCTATTTACTAGCTATGTGAAGTGGCAGGAAGTCCATTTACTCGTTTAGTAAGCCATGATGCAATAATGGGATAATACATTTCTTTCTGGGTCCAACAGTTTTGAGAGCCCCTTGTTTTTCTCCATAGACAGTAAAATGAACTTTTTTTTTTCTCGCTATTCTCAGTAGCCTTTTAAAAATGAGTCATCTTACTACTCGCTTGTTGTCTCAACCTAACCAAATCCTATTTTTCGCAGAAGCCGGGACGCTAGCCTCACATTTATCATCTGGCTGCACAGCTGTAGTAATTACTCTGTTAAAGTTTAGCGATTTTGTTTTATTCATTTATTTAATTTTATAGATTATGTTATTTTCTCCCCCCCCCCCCCCCACCCACCCTTTCTCGGTTTGTTTCTGTCTATTTTTTGTTGCTTTATCCTTAATAACAAAACAAAACAAAAAATGAATGCAATGTAAATTAGTTGAAGTAAGTGAAATCTGTATGTACTGAAATATGGACAAAGTACTAAAAATCCGCTAAAACAGAGGTGATGATGATTACGTTTAAAAGTTGCATAAACCGTCAGTCTCCGCTAGTAAATGTCTCTTCACGAAATAGGCTGTTGGGCCTGTGACATCGGACTTAAAAACCGAATATTCAGCTAAACCGATAACAGCAGTTTATTTAATTACTCAATTTAAATAACTAATAGTCGCTTTTATTTTCATAATTTCATCTGAAGTCTTATGTTGTTATTAGCATTACAATTATATTTTGTGTGTGCATACAGTATACACACACACACACACACACACACACACACATTCTGTACATACAAGCATACATATCAAAACAAAATACAAAATACACTACTTTTAGTACTTCTTAGTTTCTCTATGCTCGTGCTTTGCTTGTTTTTGCATATTTGTGTGCCCCTGAGTGGGAGGATGCGGATGCCTGGGCATGTGTTTGCCTCTATGTGGTGTGTGTAAGTGTGAGTGTGTGTGTGTGTGTGTGTGTGTGTGTGTGTGTGTGTGTGTGTGTGTGTGTGTGTGTGTGTGTGTGTGTGTGTGTGTGTGTGTGTGTGTGTGTGTGTGGTGCGTGCTGGAGTGTGTGGTTGACGTGCTAAAGTTTCATTTCTTCATCTCGGCGAGTGTTCGCCGTCTCTGTCGCTCTCTTCTCTCCTTCAAGCTCGCTTTTCCTCTCCTCTTCCATTTCTCCCCTTCACTGTCTGTCTCTTCTCTCTCTCTCTCTCTCTCTCTCTCTCTCTCTCTCTCTCTCTCTCTCTCTCATCACGCTTTCTCTGCTGTCCTCAGTCCCTTTCTCTCACTCCCTTTTGCTTTCTCTCTCTCTGGTTTCCTCCATCTTTTTTACACTCACTTTTTCATCTCTCTCTCCCATTCCTGTCTTCACCACTCCCTCCTGTTCTTCATCTCTCTCTCTCTCGCTCTTCCTCGTCAGTCTCTCTCCCTCCATCTCTCTCCCCTCCCTCCCTCTCTTTCTCTCATTCCCTCCCTCCCTCTCTCTCATTCTCTTCATCTCCCTCCGTCTCTCTCTCATTCTCTTCGTCTCTCTCTCTCCCTCTCTCTCTCTCTCTCATTCTCCTCGTCTCCCTCTCTCTCTCTCCCTCCCTCTCTCTCTCTCTCTCTCTCTCTCTCTCTCTCTCTTTCTCTCTCTCTCTCTCTGTGGTGCAGTGGGATGACTCATCCTCCGGCCTTATTAAAGTGAGAATGAGAGGCTCTGTGGCTGTTCAGCTCTGCTCCTCTCTCCTGAGCTGGACCACACGCCACTAATTATCTTATTGCACATGCCCGCAACACTGACATGGATATGCACACCAGCCCGGGGGTGATACACAGAGGGGGGGGGGGGACACAAGAGGACAGGAAGGAATTGATGAGAAATTGTTTTTAAAGTGTTCCTTTAAATGTGGTGATCAGACAGTGCCTGTGTGTAAGTGTGTGTGTGTGTGTGTGTGTGTGCGCGTGCGCGTTTGTGTGTGTATGTGTGTGTATATTATATTTCAGTTTCTTTCATTTCAGTTCTTGTCTAAAGCACGGGGGGGGGGGGAAGAGAGAGAGAGAGAGAGAGAGAGAGAGAGAGAGAGAGAGAGAGAGAGAGAGAGAGAGAGAGAGAGAGAGAGAGAGAGAGAGAGAGAGAGAGAGAGAGAGAGAGAGAGAGAGAGAGAGAGATTGTCTCCTTGAACCATGATGGCTCAAGTGGTTCTGGGCTGGCAGGCTCTGGGCTCTCATTGACTAAAGTTCCATTGATGAAGCTTCAAATGATTTCTCTCGTTTCCCCGGCGACTCTTCTGTGTATGTGCATACACACATGTCTCATTTTGTGCAGTGACACTCCACTGTGTGTGTGTGTGTGTGTGTGTGTGTGTGTGTGTGCACATGTTTCATTTTGTGCAGTGCCAGAGAGATGTGTATGGAATTCCTTCAGATGAGTGAATGTAATGTCGATATGCATCAATCCTCATAACGAAGAAAAGTGCCTTTGCAGAACTCCTCACATGGAGCAAGACTTAACTAGTCTGGCTATCACCAAACTAAGCTCAATTCTGGGAAGTCTGCGCTTTACTTCTACTGCACAAGAGGCGTGATCAATGGGCATCCTTCAAACGACTCCACATGGCTAGTAGAACAGGCGGGGTTCACCCAGCCTATAGACTTAATGGCCTTATGTATCATGGAACATACAAATATGTTTAATGCACACTCTCAGCAGCCCCACTGAGCCCATAGGCTGTATGTGTGTGAGTGTGTGTGTGTTTGTGTGTGTGTGTGTGTGTGTGTGTGAGTGTGAGTGTGTGTGTGTGTGTGTGTGTGTGTGTGTGTGTGTGTGTGTGTGTGTGTGTGTGTGTGTGTATGTGTGTGTGTGTGTGTGCGCGCTGCGCATGCATGTGTGTGCGTGTATGTATGTATGTGTAATCATGGAACATAGAAACATCTTTGACTCACATCCTCAGGCAGTCCCACAGAGCCCATAGGCTGTGTATGTGTGTGTGT
The DNA here is from genome assembly GCF_963854185.1 of Sardina pilchardus. NCBI lineage: Eukaryota > Metazoa > Chordata > Actinopteri > Clupeiformes > Clupeidae > Sardina > Sardina pilchardus. The sequence goes on from NC_085014.1 coordinate 5,020,514, forward strand.
GTGTGTGTGTGTGTGCGTGCGTGTGTGTGTGTGTGTGTGTGTGTGCCACAGAGCCCACAGGTTGTGTGTGTGTGTGTGTGTGTGTGTGTGTGTGTGTCTCCCACAGAGCTCACAGGTTGTGTGTGTGTGTGTGTGTGTGTGTCTCCCACAGAGCTCACAGGTTGTTTTTCAACTCCTTCATCTCTGAGAGGTCCGTCAAAAGCCTCTTCTACGCATTCCAAGCAAAACAAAACACTACTGCATCGACCAGAATCAATGGTGCTTTGAAGGGAAAAAAAGTAAGTAAGTAAGTAAGTAAAATTTATTTGTATAGCACATTTAAAGCCAAAGTGCTTCACAATCAGCATATGGAAAAAATAAAATTAAAAACAATATACAAAAAAAAAAATAAATAGAGGGACAAAAGGACAAAGACAAAGAACAGAGACAAAAGACAGATACAGATACAGATACAGTACAAGGAGAAAGATACCCTGGATCACATGCAAGGTCAGCAGCTATCAAAAGCAATACGGTAAAAATGCGTTTTAAGCGCTGATTTAAAACCAGTCACAGAAGCTATGTTTTTTATCTCATTGGGCAAGCTGTTCCATAGCCTTGGAGCAAACACACTAAAAGCACGGTCTCCTTTCTGTGTCAGACGTGATCGTGGTGTACATAGCAGAGACTGTGAGGCAGACCTTAACCCTCATGTTGTCCTCAAATCTTACCGACGTTCGTTGTCCTTGGGGTCAATTTGACCCCAGCTAAAAAAACTCTCAAAAAATGATTAAAATAATTTTTTTTTACCCAGTTTTTTTGTGGTAGGTACTTAACAAGAGTGTAATAACCACCATCAAAAGCCCTACAAAACAATCCCACCCCCCCACACCCCTTTATGAACCCTGGAACCCTGACTGGCAATATGGCCAATCCAGTGTCAACAGCCCAAAGGCTGACTTTTTGGACTTTTTCAGACCTGCCAAAATAACTTATATGTAATATGTACTTGTATATGCAATAATGATAATAACTACATGTTCTCATACTATTACAATAATAATATCCATAATTTGTCAAATATTCATTTACATCATGTTTCATAAAAATGGGGTCAAATTGACCCCAATACCACCAACGTAACTATTTTTTTTACAGGACATTGGAAACATATTTTTGTGCAAATTTCATGTTTACTCTGTTGTACCCTTCAAATGAGGAAAAGTCATGAAACTTGAAGCAAAACAAAAAAAGTGAACCATATATTTTATGATGTTAAACACTGCTTGGGGTCAAATTGACCCCAAGGACAACATAAGGGTTAAGGATCGCTTTGGAATGTATGGAGATAACATGTCCACAACATATACAGGTGCTAAACCATTTAAAGCTTTAAAAACAGTCAGTGCTACTTTGTACTGGATTCTGTATTTGACTGGGAGCCAGTGGAGAGCAGCCAAGACAGGTGTTATGTGTTCCCATTTCCTAGTACCAGTGAGAAGTCTGGCTGCTGCATTTTGAACCAGTTGTAGACGGGTGAGGGAGGATTCACTTACTCCAGTGTAAAGTGCATTGCAGTAGTCAAGTCTATTTGAGATAAAAGCATGTATGACTTTCTCAAAGTCAGATTCCCATTAAAAATGACTTCAACTTAGCAACTGTTCTGAGTTGGAAAAAGCCTCCCTTTACTACAGCATTTATCTGCTTGTCGAACTTTAACTCAGTGTCAAATAAAACCCCAAGATTTTTAACCTGTGTTTTGTTGAAAGGACTAAAAAAGATTGTGTGTGAGTGTGTGTGGATGTGTTTGTGTGTGTGTGTTTGTGTGTTTGTGTGAATGTGTGTGAATGGTTGTGTGTGCGTGCATACGTGTGTGTGTGTGTGTGTGTGTGCATGCATGCGTGCATGTGTGTGTGTGTGTGTGTGTGTTTGCGTGTGTGTTTCCTGCATGAGGAGTGGATGGTGCTGTGAAGGCCATGTTAATATTCTTCATTTCAGCACTAGTCTAAAGCACCGGACGTGCAGGAAGAAAGAGAGAGGAGGGGGAGAGAAAGAGAGAGAGACAGAGAGAGAGAGAGAGAGAGAGAGAGAGAGAGAGAGAGAGAGAGAGAGAGAGAGAGAGAGAGAGAGAGAGAGAGAGAGAGAGAGAGAGAGAGAGAGAGAGAGAGAGAGAGAGAGAGAGAGATTGTCTCCTTGAACCATAATGGCTCAAGTGGTTCTGGGCCGGCAGGCTCTGGGCTCTCATTGACTAAAGTTTCATTGATGAAGCTCCAGATGATTTCTCTCTTGTTTCCCGGGCGACACTCCACTGACGCTGTGCTCAAGGCCCTTCCACTACCCACGGGGATCGGACGCTAAATAAATATATACTGTATGCACACACTCATATGTGCACGTGTGTGTGTGTGTGTGTGTGTGTGTGTGTGTGTGTGTATGTGTGTGTGTGTGTGTGTGTCTGTGTAGGATATGTGCCTGCATGTGTTATGTGTGTGTGTGTGTGTGTGTGTGTGTGTGTGTGTGTGTGTCTGTGTGTGTGTGTGTGTGTAGGATATGTGCCTGCATGTGTTATGTGTGTGTGTGTGTGTGTGTGTGTGTGT
>NC_085014.1:5035589-5038089 GCF_963854185.1 Sardina pilchardus
TAATGACCAATCCATCAGTCCTTTGTGCCTAAATCTAACCAATCACGGAAGGCAAAACACAATATAAACCAATCAGAAGCAACGTAAGGCGGGTCTTGGCGTTGAGCGCCGAGTCCCACATTTAAAACGTTCTCATACTTAGATTTGGTTCACTGTTGATTTGCTGTTTCTGCTTGAGTTTCCAAGTTAACATGTACTGTTGTTGTTAATCCTTCACCTCCATAGCAAAAACATTTTCATTGTGTACAGGTGGGAGAAGTCATGAGAAGTTTATTATTTTAGAAAAACATGAGAAGTTTGTTAAATATAAATACTGTATATCACGACTTTAGAGGGAGCTTTATAGTCACCAGAAAACATCTAAATCTGCATAGTGTACCTGTAAAAGTGATTGAATCGATATGAATAGAACATCAAAACAATGAGCAGATAAATTGTTGAAAGACTTGGAATAACAGTGTAGTCTGAGGAGAGAGAACTCTCCAGTATAATTGAAACACTTCCTGTACTGTGTCCCTCAATGTTTACCTCAACAGTGGTGTGAGTGGCTGAGCTAATGCCCCAGTTAGCGCTCCATTTACAGTAGTTAGCTCATCTACCGTTGTGGCAACGGAACAGGACTACGCAGGACTTCCTCCATTAATATGAACACTAATGAGGTATTTATAGAATGTTTACAGTAAGAAAGAAGATCTGACTAATGAGGTATTTTTAGAAGGTTTACAGTCAGACAAACATTTCATTCCAGCTCTTTGGTCATGTCCCTGGAACTTTAATGGTCTTGTGTGGTCTCTCTCTCTCTCTCTCTCTCTCTCTCTAGACCACTGTATTTCAGCTCAGTGGTGGATTTAATTGCTTCCTTTGTAAGATTAATTTTCACTCGATTGTCATTTGTGCAAATCGAGACCACAACAAAACCACAGCAAAAATACAGTTTACATCTTCGCTGAAGTGCTGGGGTGGCTAAGCACCGCATCTGGTGCGTCTCTCTCTCTCTCTCTCTCTCTCTCTCTCTCTCTCTCTCTCTCTCTCTCTCTCTCTCTCTCTCTCTCTCTCTCTCTCTCTCGCGTGTGCGTGCGCGCGCGGTTGGGTTAGTTGTCGTCCTGCGGTGACGGATGGCGCAGTGAAACTGTGCATTTCTCTCGGCACAAGCGTTCGTTTGTCACTGACATCTGTTTCTCTATCAGCAGCTCCAGCGCGGGCCAGAGCCATCAAACATATTTATGATCCTCTCCTCTGTCAATCAACACGAGACGCACGATGCATCAACATGCCCAGCTGTCTCTGCTGTCTCAGATGCTCATAAAACAAGACAGAAATGCTTTACAAATAATTCAGTAATGGCATTTTAAGCAACACATGACAGTATTTTATGCAAAAATGTTAATACATTTCTTGCCTTTAGAATATGAAGACTAAAGATGTTCACCACAAACCATGCTGTGAAGACTGAGGACATACTCATGCACAGGTATAGGCGACACATAAACATCAGTTTTAATGGCTGCTTTGGGCAGTTGTTTTGAAAAAAAAAAACAAAAAAAAAACATACATAATACACTTACTGTATAAGTATTTATATAGCACAGTAACAATACAAAGTTAGTACAGTAGTAATAAAAATGCTATGATGGCCCTCTGATAATTATCCAATGTGACACAACACAACATGGCACTATAGTGACAGTTCACCAGAAGGAAGGCTTCCTGCATGATGATGGTGAGCAGGTCCTCCGCAGCCTCTCTTAAAGAGATCAAGTGACATATCATTACCGCACAGATGCAGACACTGTGCTCGAGTGGGAACAATGGTTGTTATGGTGATTGTCATGGAGGCAGACAGCCATAGCCATTCGTTGGCTATATACCCAGCTGTGGCTGTTCGGCGCTGGCAATCTCTGAGGGTAAATCATCTGAAGTGCACAGGCTTTGCTGCCATAGAAACCAGGTGATGCTGCCGGGCAGGTGGAGAGGCCATCCAAGTGCACCTACTTTATGTGTGGGCGGGACTACCTACCCTCAGGGTGCCCAATGAGAGCGGCTCATGACCTCAGGGTACCAATCAGGGAGACTCACAGCCCAAGGGCACCAATCATAGCTCTGCACAGCCGCGGGGCACCAATCAGAACTAGTCTTGGGAGGCACTTTGGGACAAAACTATCCAAATGTTCGGACCCGAATACATCAATGAATGTGTGCAGAAATCACATTCTTGGGCCATTTGAATGCTATCTATCTATCTATGCATCTATCTAGCTATCTGTCTGTCAATCTGCCTGTTTAGTTTTCTTTTCTGTTTTGAGATGCATTTGGTGTGTGTGTTGAGTGTGTTTGTGTCTGTGTCTTTCTCTCTCTCTCTCTCTCTCTTTCTCTCTGTGTGTGTTACTCTTTCTCCATATATGTGTAAGTGTGTGTGTGTGTGTGTGTGTTTCAAAAGTCCCTCAAAGCTGTCCAGTTTCAGGTGCTTCATCTCTAGCTTTGGGTCATTTCCTGTGAGCTT
>NC_085014.1:5043089-5048089 GCF_963854185.1 Sardina pilchardus
TCACTGTCCTGACACGTATTAATGGCACGGTATGTATGAACCAAACATGCTGACAAACACAAACACACACATGCATACACACACACACACACACACACACACACACACACACAGAAATGCATTTATAAATGCATACAAATGTTCACACATAACAATGTGTGCACAGACACATCCCCTCAATGGCACTGAGTGGAAACACACTTACTAAGCACTGATGGTGACCATCAACAGATTATTACACACACACACACACACACACACACACACACACACACGCAAACACACACACACATACACATTGATGGTGTGTACACTGATGGTCACCATAAACCAGACACATTATTACACACACACACACACACACACACACACACACACACACACACACACACACACACACAAATGATGGTGTGTACACTAGTGGTGATGGTAAACAGATACATTATAACGGGGTCAAAAGAAGGTCACTACTACTGTGTTTGTAAACTCGAGTAAATCCATCTTTCCATTGTGCAGCTCGGAAGTTGAACTTTGACCTTTCACTTCTCTCATTTCTCAAAACAAGTGTATGCAAAAGCCAATCACTGCTATTGGTTGTCATGGCAATTAAACATTTACCATTAACCATGAAACAGTGGTATGTCACTGATTACAGACCAACTGTCAAAATATAATGTTGCTACAGTTTGATACCGCAACAGTCTTATAACCTGCTTATAAACGGCCAGAGAAATAGTTACTGTAAATGATATTGGCGACGAACCATGAACGATTACAACTCGCTTATGTAAGGCTTATGAGAGATGATTCAAATGAGTGGAAGTAATTCAAGCCATCCATTTAGCAAACAGCAGTGTCTAAATGACTCATCTGCAGTACACTCAGCATGAGTAACTGTAATGCTGCCATAAGTGAGGCTGTTGTGGGATGCCATGTGATAGGGTCGGGACAGTGGGGAGCTGAATATTGCTGAATCTAGGCGGTGACCACTGTGTGTGTCATATAATTGGCTATACGGCATAATTTGATGTATTAGGCATAGTTAATTACTGTGCTCCCCAGTGCTGCATTCAAAACAGCAAGAGCCAGCAAAATCCTATTATATTCTAATTGGACTTTTTTATTGTCACTCTCTTGGTTTTGTCAGAGTCTTGAGCACCATGCAATGCAAATTCTCCTGAGTGTGTTGAAGCCTGAAGCCACACAAACAGACACCCCCCCCACACACACACACAGACATTCTTTCTATATCACACACACACACACACACACACAGGAACACACACACACACACACACACACACACACACACACACACACACACACACACACACACACACACACACAACAGACACTTATGCTGAAAGAGTCCATTCTTGTTTCTATCCATGGGGTCTGGTTTCAGAAGGCTATCTCTGAGCTCTAACAGATCTAACAGGCAGGCTACACCAGACGAGCTACACCAGGCAGGCTACAGGCTACAGGCTACACCAGACGAGCTACACCAGGCAGGCTACAGGCTACACCAGACAGGCTACACCAGACAGGCTACACCAGACGAGCTACACCAGACAGGCTACACCAGACGAGCTACACCAGGCGAGCTACACCAGGCGAGCTACACCAGACGAGCTACACCAGACGAGCTACACCAGGCGAGCTACACCAGGCGAGCTACACCAGACGAGCTACACCAGGCAGGCTACACCAGACAGGCTACACCAGACGAGCTACACCAGGCAGGCTACACCAGACAGGCTACACCAGACGAGCTACACCAGGCAGGCTACAGGCTACACCAGGCAGGCTACAGGCTACACCAGGCAGGCTACAGGCTACACCAGGCAGGCTACAGGCTACACCAGGCAGGCTACAGGCTACACCAGGCAGGCTACAGGCTACACCAGACGAGCTACACCTGGCAGGCTGCACCAGGCAGGCTACAGGCTACACCAGGCAGGCTACACCAGGCGGGCTACAGGCTACACCAGGCAGGCTACACCAGGCGGGCTACACCAGACGAGCTACACCAGGCAGGCTACAGGCTACACCAGACGAGCTACACCAGACGAGCTACACCAGGCAGGCTACAGGCTACACCAGACGAGCTACACCAGGCAGGCCACACCAGGCCTGCATCTGCAGCATTTGCCTTTCCGCGGCGCGTAAAAAAAATGGTTTCACATCTGGTGTAGCCCGTCCCACTGATCATAGTGGAGGGTAATTGCTGCTGCAGACACACTGCTTTAGGTGCATACCCAGTGTGGCCCAGCTGTGAGCCATATAGAGGATAGAGAGCAAAACAATGTCTAAGGTAGTTGTTGACAACAACAACAACAACAACAACAACATCAACAACAAAGACAACAACAACAACAACAATCATTTCAACACTTATCCTCACTTCCTCTCACCCCTCTCTTTTCTCGTTCACATTGTCTTCCTCTGTCCTTTCTCTCTCTCTCTCTCTCTCTCTCTCTCTCTCTCTCTCTCTCTCTCTCTCCTCTGGTTCCCCTTCCTCCTGCATGCAGTCAGCAGGTGACATATTGCTCCTGCACGGCTAATTTGGTAATGGCCTCCTGAGTGGGAGCCCATGGCGTCAATAATTAACCAGCCAGATCAAATGGCAAAGGAGGAGAGGAAGAGGAAGATGAAGATGAAGAGGAGGAGCGTCCTGTTATCAGAGACCCTTACCTGTAAACACTGGACAAGAGACAGACTGGCTGCCCAACGGTAACCCACCAGCTAACCAATGGATCATCTGAGAACACTGGCTATGGTGCTGCTCTTCCCCTCATTGGTCAGATTATGGGTGCTGACTCTGCTCTTCCCCTCATTGGTCAGCTTATGGGTGCTGCTCTTCCCTTCATTGGTCAGTTTATGGGTGCTGCTCTTCCCCTCATTGGTCAGTTTATGGGTGCTGCCTCTGCTCTTCCCCTCATTGGTCAGTTTATGGGTGCTGCCTCTGCTCTTCCCCTCATTGGTCACAGCTTATGGGTGCTGAGCATCTATCTATCTATGAGGTCAAGTCCCTTCCAGTTCATGGCTGCATCGCCTGGGGCCACGTCTAGCCATTTTATAACCTCCATCTTGCCACGCGTCTGTGGCGTAACTGGTCACATATTGGCCTCCATGTGCCCATGGGGGCTAAATCAGTTGCATTCTGTTGCTCTCACTCAAGCAACAGTATCATGCACCGATTCCTACCACTGCAGTGTACTATTGTTAGGCTGGGTGAACCCTGCCTGAACTTCCGGGGAATTTGAATTTCGCCCGGCAGCTCAGGCTGATGGAAACCAGCAGATCTATCTCCTCTGTTTACTGCCAGAACCTTTGGCTCCAATCAGAAATTTCAGATTGTCCCCTGAATTTCCCCTTGTGGATCAATAAAGTATCTATCTATCTATCTATCTAAACGGCCATACTCTCCTGGCACGCTATTGACCGGTGACGTGACGATGACGAAAACATAAGCGCCGCGAAGAAGCAGTTGTGTACACACCGGATAGTTGGTCTGATTGATTGAAGGACTATCCAATTGCGTACGGAGTCAATTGAACGATGCCCATTGATCACGCCTCTTGTGCAGTAGAAATAAAGTGCCGCCTCCCCAGACTAATGTTCAGTCTTAAAAGATTGAGCTTAGTATGGTGAAAACCAGACTATAGTACTGTGTGTTAACAGGTGTAGCTGTGTGTATAACAGGTATACTTGTGGTACAGTAAACAGTGAGGCACACTGTGTGATACAATGCACAGTTGTAGCCAAACACTGAGTTAATTAGCTGCTATTGCAAATGAGTTGGTGGAGGGTGCAGTTATTGTGTATCCACTAACCAACCCTATTGAGCTGCGGAGCTACAGATTATGCAAACACTAGACCATTATGAAATAATTAAAAAGCTCAACATCAAGTCGTCTGTGACTGTGTGCTGGGATATATGAGTTTTGGTGTGTGTAGAAATACGTGTGTGTATTTTGTGTGTGTGTGTGTGTGTGTGTGTGTGTGCGCACGCGTGCGCGCGCGTGTGTGTGTGTATGTGTGCATGTGTGTGCTGCACTAGGAGTAGTATACAGTAGGGATGTTAGCCAGAGATTTTCAACTGGGTCAAATGAGCCAAGTAAGTAAGTAGGCTGTAAAGTTGATTTAAAAGGCACATTTAAAGTACAGTTTACACTGACCAAAGTGGCGTCTCTCTCTCTCTCTCTCTCTCTCTCTCTCTCTGTCTTCTCTCATCCTTTCTTTTTTCACTCCCCTCTTCCAACTCTGCCGCATGTTTTCTCATTTTCACACATTGGTCTTTGCTCTTTCACACCTCCCTCTCTCTCTCTCTCTCTCTCTCTCTCTCTCTCTCTCACTCGCTCTCTTTTTTAGTGTATCCCTCTACATGTCAGGGTACCTCCACCTCTCTCCCTCTACTCTCTGTCCCTCTATGACGCATCACTCTCTCAGACACACACACACACACACACACACAGACACAGACACAGACACACACACACACACACACACGCGCGCGCACACGCACACGCACACGCACACACACACACACACACACAGACACAGACACAGACACAGACACACACACACACACACACACACACACACACACACACACACACACACACACAGAGAGAAGGCTTTTGTAATTATGCTCAGGGGGTTGGGGACTCACTTTGAATGGGATCCTAAGTGGGCCGCCCTTGAGATGACCTTGAGACAGGTACGGTGATGACGTGCACACTGGAAAAAGAAGCAGGTGCCCAAGGAGGGAGAGGAGGAAAGAGAAAGATGAGAAAAGAGAGAGAGACAGAGAGGAAGAGAGAGAGATAGAGGGAATAGATGGTGTGATAAGGAAAGAGAGCAGGAGATTGACTGATAGTTGAAGGAATGGAGCATAAAACCAGACATGTGAAAGTCAGTTGGCATGGAAACATTATGTTCAATTACTCTATAAACCCACCTGTGGGCGGACATGCACAAACAGCTTTGGGTATTAT
>NC_085014.1:5065589-5068089 GCF_963854185.1 Sardina pilchardus
GAGAAAACACACATGATCCTAGAGAGAGAGAGAGAGAGAGAGAATGTTTAGAATGTTTACAGCATGTGTTTGTGGGAGTATGTGTGTGTGTGTGTGTGTGTGTGTGTGTCCTTGTGTGTATGATGCATATACAAATAGAGTGATGCATGTAAACACAGACGGTGTGGATTAAGGAGGAGCTGTCACTCAGCTTCCATGATGGGATCAAAAGACTAACCCAACGACCCATGTGAGACATGTCATGATCATGTTAGACATACCAACCCAACGACCCATATGAGACATGTCATGATCATGTTAGACATGTTAGATACACAAGCATATTCACTACTGACGACTCATATGGAATACGTCATGATCATGTTATAGACATGCTAGATACACAAGCATATGGAATACGTCATGATCATGTTAGACATGCTAGATGCACAAGCATATGGAATACGTCATGATCATGTTAGACATGCTAGATGCACAAGCATGTTCACTAACAGCTGTTGTCACATACAGTAGTATCATCATGCCAGACATTTGGTAGTTAAAGTGTGAAGCACTGATAGACATTCTTTTCCATTCTGTTTGTCTACCAAACTACTCTCGCTCTGTTTGTCTCTGTCTGTTCTCTCTCTCTCTCTCTCTCTCTCTCTCTCTCTCTTTCTCTCTGTGTTATATGTGTATGTGTTTGTTTAATTGGGATGGAGAGACCATCATAAGACTTGCCAGCACACACACACACACACACACACACACACACCATAATACATGTACTTATGCACATGGAATTTCACACACACACACTGGCATAGACACACACTCACACATAGACACACACACACACACACACAAACACAGACATAGAGGTACACACAGACATAGAGATACACACATACTCACATACACTCACACGCACTCTCTCTCTCTCTCTCTCTCTCTCTCACACACACACACACACACACACACACACACACACACACACACACACACACTCACACACATACAGATGAGAGGATGAGTCACCGGCAGCAGAAGTTGAAGATGGAGGGAAGTGAAGGAGAACAGGAAAAAATAGAAAGAAGAGAAGGAGCAAGATGGAGAGATAGAGACAGAGAGAAAGAGAGAGAGGGGGAGAGGTAAAGACTTTGCTGCTCCGCCCTCTTCCCCCACCTCACCTATTCTCCTGTAGTGTGTCGCCATCAAGTGGCCAGTCTGAGGTAGTGCAGGCACCACACCCTGCAGCACACCGGAGGGGTGTGTGATAGAGTGTGTGAATGAATGAGACAAAAACTGCACCTCATTGCTGCACAGGGGAGTGTGTGTGTTGAGTGTGTGTGTGTGTGTGTGTGTGTGTGTATGTGTGTGTGTGTGTGTGTGTGTGTGTGTGTGTGTGTGTGTGTGTGTGTGTGTGTGTGTGTGTGTGTGTGCATGCTTGCTTGTGCATGTTTGTTCGCGCACACACATGTGTGTGTGTGTGTGTGTGTGTGTGTGTGTGTGTGTGTGTGTGTGTGTTTATGTGTGTGTGTGTGTGTGTGTGTGTGTGTGTGTGTGTGTGTGTGTGTGTGTGTGTGTGTGTTTGAATGAGTCACAGAAAGTAAAAGAAAGAAAGAAAGGAAAGAAAGAACAAAAGATAGACATATGTAATGAGGGAAAGACAGGGAGATGATCACACAGGTAATCTCTGTCATAAGGTACCACTTAATAGTATTGCATTCCATGATTATAAACATTGTCACTTTTGGTAGCTGTAGGCTACGTGGTTCCAACCATCTCAGTGAACTATGCTAAGCTAGGCTAACGGTGGTGCGTCAGACTGACAGACACAGACATGAGAAGAGGATGCATCATCTATCTAATGCTCACTGGACACGGTGCACAGCGGTGTGGACTTGACGTGCAGGACTTTAGAAGAGTTTTCTAAATGTGCTGCTGCTGCGCGGCAGACGCTTCCAGTGGGCTTTGCTCCGTTAAGAACAATGCAGTTCTAATGTGTTCTCTTGTTGCATCACGCCGCAGACATGTCTGGTGGGCGCCGACCTTTGATCATATGAGCAATGTTGCCTCCACGTTTGTCCCTCAATATAAATGGGAATGTGCCCCGCCACCAATATTCAGGAACGCTGCCCAGCAACAGTGCTCAAAAAGCTGCCTGGTGTGCCATCACCTGTAGACACCATTGAGTGTCCTCTATAGAGTGTCCTCTGTATGTACAGTAATCTCATCTGTAGTGTCCCCTGCACTGTTAATCTCATCTGCAATCTCATCTGTAGTGTCCCCTGCACTGTTAATCTCATCTGTAGTGTCCCCTGCACTGTTAATCTCATCTGTAGTGTCCCCTGCACTGTTAATCTCATCTGTATTGTCCCCTGCACTGTTAATCTCATCTGCAATCTCATCTGTAGTGTCCCCTGCACTGTTAATCTCATCTGTAGTGTCCCCTGCACTGTTAATCTCATCTGTATTGTCCCCTGTACTGATAGTAATCTCATCTGTAGTGTCCCCTGTA
>NC_085014.1:5078089-5083089 GCF_963854185.1 Sardina pilchardus
GACCAAAACGGAAAGATACATTTTGTATTTGCACGATATATTCACTAGTCCACTAATTGATCAGATTTGTTGTTCCAATCGTTGCCGACCGCGAGAAGACGAATGAGGCCGATATCGTCTTCATTTTAAGAGAAACAATCATTGATTTGAATCGCCTACATCGGCCGTTTGAGCTCTCCCTTAATTTTAAAACATGAAAATTCACTTGTCGGTCATGCGGATATTGCTACTCTTTGGATGGTGTTTCTTACAACATGGAATCACCGGCGAAGGGCAATCGACTCCGGCGACATGCTCGCCACTCTGCCGCTGCGAAGACGGTGGGGCTGACTGCTCGGGACGGGGGCTGACCGCAGTGCCCACCGGCCTAAGCGCCTTTACCTATTACCTGTAAGTACCCTCACCCATTACCTTCACAAACCTTAACACCTTGAAGTACTTTCTAGAGCTGAGTCGTGTCGTAACACCAGCATGGCGGTTTAGAACGAGTGTATGGTCCGCCAGGTCGGTCGGTTGGCTGTCATGACCTGAAAACTTTCAGCCCTACGCGCTGAGTTGAACACGGGGTAGAGTTTTCAAACAAGGTAAACCACCGCACAATGGCTACATTGTTATTAATCGTTCGGTGTTTGGAGATCATTTGGGATAAACTAGAGGAAAGTAGCCTATAGGAGAGAGGAAGAAACGAGTGAAAGTAGACCAAAGGTAAAAAAAAGAGTAAAAAAGTAACCCTGAGCTGTGAAGTATGTGGTAGACAATCAGCCTCTTATTTTGAAATACACAACTTTTGTGCATTTTTTTTATGAGTTTTAAATATTCTACATGCACACTGTAAAGACTACTCCTGTGTGTTTTCCCGGGAGGGAGCAACACGTCCTGTTTAGATCTGTGCCGTAGGAAGGCAGTTGGTATGTTGAATACCCAGCACACAAATATTTGACACCCAAATAGCAGGTACGAGGGGTAAGCTAGGCTACTCAACATGGACACAACAAAGTCATCGCTACTGTTGCTCTCCTTTCGAAACTTTCCTGTCAAACTCACAGTTAACTTGATGTGTCCGGCTGTGCAAGTGGATTAAGTGCTTTGTAAACTTAAATCGGTCCCTCTGCTGAATAAAATACAAATAATAATATCACAACACATATATATATATTCAGCCTTTTGTCTGTGTGTTAGAAGAATGAAAGGAGTTTTGTTGTCAATATCAACCAAAATCGGTGATAAAGTTGTGCTCTTGGCCAACAGACAGCAGCAGCAGGCTGGCCATTGCTGGACTGGTCAGGCTGATAACCTTGGGTGTTGGGGAAGATTTGAAATTGAACATTGAAACAAATTGTGCCGGAAAAAGCGGCGTATAACCGGAGTTTGCGTGAGGAGAGAAATGTACCAAGTGGAATGGAAACAGTTGTTTTCCTGAGAGTGAGCTGCATTGCAGGACGGCGCGTTCTCTGATGAAAGCTTCCTTATCTAATGTTGGCCAGTCATATTGTTATGGCCGTGAGGCTGCCTCAGACCACCATGGATCAGAAAACTCTCCAGCGCCTTTTCCTCCTCCTGCTTTAGTCTCCTCTCCTCCTCCTCCTCCTCCTCCTCTTCCTCTTCCTCTCCTCATCTTCTTCCTCTGACCAATCTCCCTGACATCCGAGGACCACTACAAATTCAGATTTCTCTCTCTTCTCCTCCTACCTATAGCTCTCCCTTCCTACTCCTCTATTGTCCTCTTCTCCTCCTCCTCATCTCCCCCTCCATCCTCCTCCTCCTCATCCTCCTCCTCCTCCTCCTCCTCCTCCTCCTCCTCCTCCTCCCTGTGCCCGTTCCTCAGTAAGCTGATCCGGTGCACACGGGCAGCTCTGACAGGTTGGAGAGACGTGGGGAGTTGCTGTGGGGGATTCCACTCTGTGACTGGCGACCACAGAAGCCATCAAACATAACCGCTCTGCTCAGCCCACAAGCGGAAGTGCCACCAGCCCATTATTACACACAGTGGCCCTGCTCACCGGCTCACCTCCACACGCACAGCACAGTACAGTACAGTACAGTACAGGGCCGCGTTTCCCAGATTGGTTAAGAAGCTCTTAAGTCCTAAGAACTTCTCTTAGGAGCGCTCTAAGAACGTTCTAAGAACGCTCCTAAGAAGTTCTTAGCACTTAAGATCTTCTGAAGGACTCTGGGAAACGCAGCCCAGCAGTACAGGAGAGTACACCACCAGCGATGTTGATCTAGTGCTGCGTCTTCTCCTTTCCTTTCTTTTCCTTTTACTTCTTTTTTCTTTTCTTTTGGTTCTTCTGTTCTTTTCCTGTGTGTACCCCCGCTTGTTCCGTTGGACCTGTGAGATGTGTTTTGATTGCGCTGCATGAGAACCCTGCATATGGCAGAACCCCCCCAGGGCCGAGGGAGCACCAGCACCCCCCAGGTCAGAAGGGGGTGGAAGCAGCCAGCTGAGAGGCACTGGCCTGGCCTGGCCTGGACACCCCTGCTCACAGCCCTGCTCTCCCGTGCTGTGGAGGGGTCAACTGGGCTGGGATATGCTGTGCTGCCCTGCCCTGCATGGTGCTCTAAAGGACTGTGCTACGGTATTCAGTGCTGTGCTGTGCTGTGCTGTGCTGTGCTGTGGTAAAGGACTGTGCTATGGTATTCAGTGCTGTGCTGTGCTGTGCTGTGGTAAATGACTGTGCTACGGTATTCAGTGCTGTGCTGTGCTGTGGTAAAGTACTGTGCTACGGTATTCAGTGCTGTGCTGTGCTGTGCTGTGGTAAAGGACTGTGCTACGGTATTCAGTGCTGTGCTGTGCTGTGGTAAAGGACTGTGCTACGGTATTCAGTGCTGTGCTGTGGTAAAGGACTGTGCTACGGTATTCAGTGCTGTGCTGTGCTGTGGTAAAGGACTTTGCTATGGTATTCAGTGCTGTGCTGTGCTGTGGTAAAGGACTGTGCTATGGTATTCAGTGCTGTGCTGTGCTGTGCTGTGGTTAAGGACTGTGCTATGATGTGCAGAACTGTGCTGTGCTGTTGTAAAGGACTGTGCTGTGATACGCAGTACTATGCTATACGGTGTTGTAAAGGACTGCTGTGATACGCAGTACTATGCTGTACGGTGTTGTAAAGTACTGTGCTGTGATGTATTGTACAGTGTTGTAAAGTGCTGTGATATGCTGTGCTTTGCTGTGCTTGTTGTGAAGTGCTGCAGTAAAGTGTTGTGATGTGCTGTGAAAGTGTTGTACAATGCTGTACTGTGCTGTGCAGTTGGATGTTCTAAAGGCCTGTGCTAAGTGTGCTCTGCTGTGCTGTGCAGTTGGCTGTTCTAAAGGCCTGTGCTAAGTATGTTGTGCTGTGCTGTGCAGTTGGCTGTTCTAAAGGCCTGTGCTGTGCTGTGCTGTGCTGTGCAGTTGGCTGTTCTAAAGGCCTGTGCTGTGCTGTGCTGTGCTGTGCAGTTGGCTGTTCTAAAGGCCTGTGATGTGCTGTGCTGTGCAGTTGGCTGTTCTAAAGGCCTGTGCTGTGCTGTGCTGTGCTGTGCTGTGCTGTTGCACCCCCCCCCCCCACACCCCCTGTGCCCCCCCGCCCCTGGCTGGCCGTGCCGCCAGACACGCATCTCACATCTCGAAATATCTGCGCCAGGCGACAGGCGTGAAACCCAACGCCCCTCAGGCCAATCTGGAGAAGTGATAAGGCCCCAAATAAAGCTGCTGTGTTCACACTCCTGCTGGCTGTGCGCCTGCTCGCCACACTGCCTACAGCAACACACCACACCACACCACACCACACCACACCACACCACACCACACCACACCACACCACACCACACCACACCACACCACACCACACCACAACACAACCACAACACTGCCCACACCACACCACACCACACCACACCACACCACACCACACCACACCACACCACACCACACCACACCACACCACACCACACTACAACACACACCACACCACACCACACCACACCACACCACACCTCACCACACCACACCACACCACACCACACCACACCACACCACACCACACCACAACACAACCACAACACTGCCCACACCACACCACACCACACCACACCACACCACACCACACCACAACACACACCACACCACACCACACTGCCTACAGCACCACACCAACACCAACACCAACACCAACACCACAACACACCACACCACACCACACCACACCACACCACACCACAACACACACCACACCACACCACACTGCCTACAGCACCACACCAACACCACACCACACCACAACACACCACAACACACCACACTACACAACACACCACACACACCACACCACACCACACCAACACCAACACCATTGCCTACAGCACCACAACACAACCACAACACTGCCTACACCACCACCTACCACACCACACCACACCACACTACACAACACACCACACACACCACACTACACACCACACCACACCACACAACACACCACAACACACCACACCACACTGCAGCACCACACCACACCACACTGCAGCACCACACTACACCACAACACACTACACTACACTGCACTACACCACACTACTGATGGCCATCTTGGCTTATCAATGCCCTGCCTGTCTGTCACCAGCTAACCCCCTCGTCTCCTACTTGGCCTCCTGCTCAGGTGGAGAAGGGTGGTGCTGTGTGTGTTTGTTTGTTTGTTTGTTTGTTGTCTTTTAGAATGTTGACTGTAGCACTCACTCTGGCCATGTGCGCGGTGGGGGCCTGTGTGGTGTGGCTCAGCTATCTTTCTAACAGCTCTCTCTTTCTCCCTCTTTCTCTTTTCTTTTTTCTCTCTCTCCCTCTCTCTCTTCTCTTTTCTCTCTCTCTCTCTCTCTCCCTGGTGTTTTACAAGTCATTCCTTGGCCAGGCGAGCACATTCTTCCAGCTTCAGCGCTTCTGGCGCGAGCCTGACTCCTAAAACTTAAAGGATACGAGAAATAGAAGTAAAAAAAAAAAAAAAAAAGGTTGTGAATGTGGCGGTGGACTGGAG
>NC_085014.1:5088089-5093089 GCF_963854185.1 Sardina pilchardus
ATTTCTAACTCTTTCTCTTCCTCTCTCACAAACACTCTTTTCTGTATCAGATTACATCACTCTGGTTCCCCCACATCTCCCTTTTTCTTCTCACCACCCCTCTCTCTCTCTCTCTCTCTCTCTCTCTCTCTCTCTCTCTCTCTCTCTCTCTCTCTCTCTCTCTCTCTCTCTCTATCCTCCTCTCACTGTCCACTTGTATCCGTTTGCCCTCTGCCTGTTTTCTCTCCCTCTTCTGTCCCCTCTCCTCCCTCTCTTTTTAATTGTCAGAGGAAGGGTTATTATGGCTGGTGTGACACACACCAGCTGCCCAGAGAGGGAGAGAGAGAGAGAGAGAGAAATAGAGGGAGAAATAGAGAGAGAAAGAGAGGCCCCCAGAAGGAGCTATTTAAATGACAATACTCTGCTCAAGCTATATGTGTGTCAAAGGCCTCGGGGAAAGCACCCCCACCCGAAATACCCCCCCCCCCCCCCCCCCCCCCAACACAAAGCACCCCCACTCAACATCAACCCCCCCCCAGCACAAAGAGAACTACCCCTTCCTGTACCCTCCACCCCCTGCTCGCAGATACCCCATCCCCCTGGGCAGCTCTACGCGCCCCATGACCCCCCCCCCCCACCAGGATGGAAACCTCTTCGCAACATGTTACTCATAGGGTGCCTCTCATTCGGCGTTTATACGTCCTCCTTCGCTCCTCGGGCCTCGATCCTCACTGATCTACATAAGGAAAGATAGACGAAGGGATAGACTATCGTTGTTGCCGCCCCATCATTCTTTATGTAGATCAGCGAGGATCGAGGCCCGAGGAGTGAGTGAGGACGTATAAACTTTACATGAGAGGCACCTATAGAGTAGCATGAGTCTCATCTCCCTCACTATTAGCGCGTAGCGTAGCTTAGCTTAGCCGTGGGGCCTGTGTATACTGTAAGCTGCCCTGACCTCACTAGTGGGACGTTTTCAGTGTGTTTGGATGGATTTTAGATTGGAGTCCAGACTGGGCCTACTTATGACTTCATGATTTGCAGTGAGTTTATTTTTTTCTTTCCCCCTGTTGTAGACTAATCGTCCCCTCTCGTGAGTGTAACATTGTGATGGGAATGACCTCATCCTGCACATCACCTGTGGTGTGTACACACACACACACACACACACACACTAAATGATTTCCACTGCTCTCTGACTAAAGAGGGGGGAAAAGTCAAAGAAAGTTTTTGTGGATGAAAACACTCCTGTCTCCAGGAGAGCGGTGTCTTAGCACACTGGTTACGTCATTCACATATGAGAACAACACTGGAAGGGTGTTTCTCTCTCTCTCTCTCTCTTGTTCTCCCCCCTCTCTCTTTTATGTGTGTGTGTGTGTGTGTCCATGTCCATTTGACGTGAAACCAGTGAAATTGAATCCTCCCAGTGAGGCAAGGGTGTGTGTGTGTGTGTGTGTGTGTGTGTGTGTGTGTGTGCGCGTGTGGAAATCCTCCCACTAAGGCGAGGGGGAAAAGAGGGAGGTGGGGGTCAAGCTTTTTAAGAGATTGAGTGGATGTGCATGCAGTATGTATGTATTTAAGTCTCTCTCTCTCTCTCTCTCTCTCTCTCTCTCTCTCTCTCTCTATATATATACAGTATATATATATATATATAGCCTACATGTATCTACGTGTGTGTGAGTGTGTGTGTAGAGCAGTGCAGACAGTCAGACAGGATGCTGAGTAACACACAGCTGTTCACCTCTGGAGCTGTGCAGATTCCAAGCTTTTCGAAGAATTGTGTGTGTGTGTGTGTGTGTGTGTGTGTGTGTGTACGTGCGTGTGTGTGTCTTCATCTCCAGAGCAGTGCCTTGTCCTGATGCTGTACCTCTGACTGGTGCATGTTTGGGGAAGCAGCTGACCCAATAGAAACAGCCACGCAGACATCCCATAATTAACACATCCATAGCTCACTCTTCATCTGTATTAGTATACCAACGCCAGTTGTGCAGCTGTTTGTTTACGCTAGCGCCATAACACTTGACGTCTCCTTTTCTATGTATGTTTACACTTTGTGCGTTTGTGTGTGAGGTAGAGAGTACGCACAAGGCAACACTGGCCTAGCAGTAACGCTAACATAACTGGTGTGCTTGTACACCAGTACAAGCACACCAGTTATGTTAGCGTTAGCTACAAGCGTTAGCTCATGCTACTTGCACAGAATGCTGGTGACTGGTGGACAAGTGACACATACTTTGTTGCCATGGAGATAAGGGAGTTGGACTGGTGGTGGGACCTTGACCGTAGCATTTTCCAAAAGTAGCAGTTTGCCTGTCGATATGGCAACACAAGTTTAGTGTTTTCAAAACGTCTCCAATCTGGAACCGGATTTAAAAAAAGTGTGATTTAGCGCGCCGAAAAGGCTGCTATTGTGTGGACGAACGTTTCCATTTTGATCTCAAATATCGTTTTGATATAGTTTTCATAGTTTCCGCGGGGACAGGCCCATAGATTCAGAGCAAGTGTGTGTGGTCTCAACCATTACTTGACTGTGGCAAGTGTGTGTGTGTGTGTGTGGTGTGATGGGCATTGGCTGACCTACCAAGACAGTACTCATCCCAGACACTCACACACGCACACACACACACTCTCACACACACACACACACACACTGCTCACCCTTGATTAACTTTCTGCCATCTGTCCTGTCGATGCCCTCTCTCAAGTCTCTCTCAAGTCTCTCTGTCTCTCTCGATCTGTGTGTGTGTGTGTGTGTGTGTGTGTGTGTGTGTGTGTTTGTAGGTCAGTGAGGTAAATTATGATGACTTGGCGGGGGATAGGACATGCACATTGCACACACACACACACAGACACACACACACTGACACACTAATGAGTCCACTGTTTTAAGGAGTAGAAGTGTGTTAGGAGTAGTAGGGCCCCTTAATTTACTGCCTTGCTGATGTCAAGTCAAGGCCAGCCAAACTATCAGTGTGTGCTCTCTCTCTCCCTCCCTCCCACTCTCTCTCCCTCTCTCTCTCCCTCCCTCTCTCTCTCTGTCTCTCTCTCGCCATCTCTCCCTCTTGTCCCCTCAGAGTGATAGAGAGATTGAGGCGAGACGGGAAGAGAAAGAGAGAGAGAGAGTAAAACGAGGGAGAGAAAAAAAATCTAGACATGGAAGTGAACAGAGAGTCTAGGGGACAAATGATCCACTGCTCAAACGGTGTCTGTGTCTGTGTCTGTGTCTGTGTCTGTGTGTGTGTGTGTGTGTGAGAGAGAGAGAGAGAGAGAATCAGAATGTGTATGTGTCCCATCATTTTTTTACTTCTTCTCAGAGGCAGAGCATGGTTAGTCATCTGTGCTGTTGGACAATCTTTAGCATACTGGAATGATTTCACACACACACACACACACACACACACACACACACACACACACACATAGCCTGTGTCCTGCTAAGCGATTGCCTCTCTTCAGCAGCAGGTGGCAAGCGGCTCGCTCCCCTCGGCCAGAGTGGAAATCTACTGCCCCTCCTGACCTGCCGCTCTCTACACGGCCCTTGACCAGTGTGTGTGTGTGTGTGTGTGTGTGTGTGTGTGTGTGCTGCCGCTCTCTACACGTCCCTTGACCAGTACTGACCGCTGCAAGCTCTCGCTGTCGCTGTAGACGTCCCTTGACCTGTGTGTGTGTGTGTGTGTGTGTGTGTGTGTGCTGCCGCTCTCTACACGTCCCTTGACCAGTACTGACCGCTGCAAGCTCTCGCTGTCGCTGTAGACGTCCCTTGACCTGTGTGTGTGTGTGTGTGTGTGTGTGTGTGTGTGTGTGTGTGTGTGTGTGTGTGTGTGCTGCCGCTCTCTACACGTCCCTTGACCAGTACTGACCGCTGCAAGCTCTCGCTGTCGCTGTAGACGTCCCTTGACCTGTGTGTGTGTGTGTGTGTGTGTGTGTGTGTGCTGCCGCTCTCTACACGTCCCTTGACCAGTACTGACCGCTGCAAGCTCTCGCTGTCGCTGTAGACGTCCCTTGACCTATGTGTTTGTGTTTGTGTATGGGTGTGTGTGTGTGTGTGTGTGAGAGAGAGATTGATTTCTTATAGGCCAGAGAGAGAGAGAGAGAGAGAGAGAGATTGATTTCTTATAAGCCATGGTGTGTGTGTGTGTGAGAGTCTGTCTGTGTGTGTGGTCCACTGAGATCCTAGCTGAGGTGTAGCTGTTGAAAAATGAGTCATGCTTTGCAGAAAAATGCCTCTGTTTACCCAATGCCCACAAACACACTGTGAGCCTACTTTCTTTTACGTGTGTGTGTCTGTGAGTGTGTGTGTGTGTGTGGGTGTGTGTTACAGTGGTTGCTGTACATTTCCACAGTGATTACATACTTGTTGTAGTCTCTGCTTCCTGGTTTAGTTGAAGTAACAAATGAGCCAGTAATGTGTATACAGTATGTAGTCACACAGTTATGTACACACGCACATGCACACACATGCGCACACACACACACACACACACACACACACACACACACACACGCACATGCACACGCACGCACGCACGCACGCACGCACATGCACACACAGCAAAGAAGCATTCATGAAGTCCAGAATGTGGCCTTAATATTTACAGCACGCTAAAATAAGAAGGCTAAAAAGGAGCTTTAAAGGGACATCAGTGCTAATCGGCGAAGTGTCCCTTTAAAAGCTTTGCTGGTTGGTTCACATCTGTGTGTGTGTATTTGTCTCTGTGTGCATGTCTCTCTGTGTGTGTGTGTGTGTGTGTGTGTGGGTGTGTGTGTGTGTGTGTGTGTGTGTGTGTGTGTGTGTGTGTGTGTGTGTGTGTGTGTGTGTGTGTGTGTGTGTGTGTGTGTGTGTGTGTGTGTGTGTGTGTGTGTGTGTGTGTGTGTGTGTGTGTGTGTGTGTGTTGGTTCATTCATATGTAGTCCTCTGCTGGGGTGTGTGTGTTTGCGTTTTGGTTCGTGCTTATGTGGTCTGCTTGTGTGTGTGTGCGTGTGTGCGTGTGTGCGTGCGTGCGTGTGTGCGTGTGTGCGTG
>NC_085014.1:5098089-5103089 GCF_963854185.1 Sardina pilchardus
ACACACACACACACACACACACACCATGACCGGAGGTGGACGTCCCGGGTTCAGAAAGAAAAAGTCCTGCCAGGTATTTGATCCAATCATTTAGTATCCCAGCTCATCCTAATTAGCAGCCACGTAGACCAGATAATTAGATACTCACCTGTGTTACCTGCACAGGTAGGAAGAATATACGGCAGGACTTTTACTCTCTGGACCCGGGATGTCCACCTCTGACCATGATCTAAGGCCAGGCCTGAAGAAGCTCTGGGGCTTTTCAGAGCACCATGTGGTCAGTCCGTTATTTAGGCTCTAAAGAAGCTTCTCTCGGTCCGTAATCTAAGAAGAAGCTCCTTTTAGTCCGTAATCTAAGAAGAAGCTCCTTTTAGTCCGTAATCTAAGAAGAAGCTCCTTTTAGTGCGTAATCTAAAAAGAAGCTTCTCTCGGTCCGTAATCTAAAAAGAAGCTCCTCTCGGTCCGTAATCTATGAAGAAGGTCCTCTCGGTCCGTAATCTAAGAAGAAGCTCCTTTTAGTCTGTAATCAAAGAAGAAGCTCCTTTTAGTCCGTAATCTAAGAAGAAGCTCCTCTCGGTCCGTAATCTAAGAAGAAGCTCCTCTCGGTCCGTAATCTAAGAAGAAGCTCCTCTCGGTGCGTAATCTAAGAAGAAGCTCCTCTCTGTGCGTAATCTAAGGCCAGGCCTGAAGATGCTCCCTTCGAGCTCCACGTGGCCTGATGAAGCCTGATCCCGTGTCCTAGCAACACTAGAGAGTGTCAGCAATCAAATTTAATTGGACTACTTTTGTTTTTCATTTGAATATCCCATTTGTGCAGCACGGTTCCACACACCGTTTTGAGCAGAGCTTTAGTCAGACGCCCTGTTTCTGTGTTCTTTATGTCGCCCACGTGGTTCTGCTATGTTGTAGGAATGGGAGACGTGATGCAGAGGAGCGGCATATCTAACAGTGAACAGAGAGGGTTGAGTCTTATGGGACAGCTGTGCAGTGTGTGAACAAGCTGTGGTCCACAAGGTTCGCCTGGTGAAGAGTTAATGGCTGAAATGCTCCTCCAGTCCGTTTAAAAGCATTGTGATATTGGTTCTTATCTTTTCACATCATACACACCTGCGAGTGTGCACACACACACACACACACTTTCTCATGCTTGTGTATATTGCACACAGCACACACTCTTTTTCTTGGGTGTGTATATTGCACACACATACACACACACACACACACACACACACTCACTCACTCACTCACTCACTCACTCACACACACACACACTCTTTTTTAATACTGGTGTATTATATTCCTCACCTGCTCTCTCTACCCTATACGTGTGGTCATGCTCGGTGTGCATGCATGCTCATTTGTCACGTCTTTATCCCTGAATCTGGTCACGTCCGGAGCAGCTCTATGCACCTCTTACTGTGGAGGTTTCCTGTGATTCATCTGATCTCAAGTACATACGTACAGTATTGACTAACACACTGTTATTTATGAGCGTGCATATGACTGTAATGCGTTCGTTTGGTCGGGTGTGTGTGTATGTGTGTGCGCATATGAGTGTAATGCGTTTCTTTGTGTGTGTGTGTGTGTGTGTGTGTGTGTGTGTGCGCATATGAGTGTAATGCGTTCTTTTGGTCGTGTGTGTGTGTGTGTGTGTGTGTGGTGCAGGCGTGGTAAGAACAGGGTGTAGACGTGATTCTTCGGAATGTGCTGACAAGATCATTACGGCCGGCGCAGCTTCGGGAGTCTCTGGGTGTCAGTCAAACACAACACAACACAGGACTCATTAAGCTGCTTAATTTGGGCCTCAGGAGCTGCTCCTCTCTCACACCTCGCCACAGCTCTTCTTCTTCTCCTCTCCTGAACTCTTCTTCTCCTCTCTTCTTCTCCTCTCACACCTCTCCACAGCTCTTCTTCTTCTCCTCTCTTCTCTCTTCTTCTCCTCTCCTCCTCTCTCTTCTTCTCCTCTCCTCCTCTCTCTTCTTCTCCTCTCTCACACCTTTCAGGAGCTTCTCCTCTCTCACACCTCTCCACAGCTCTTCTTCTTCTCCTCTCCTGAACTCTTCTTCTCCTCTCACACCTCTCCTCTCTTCTCCTCCTCTCTCACACCTCTCTGCAGCTGTTCTTCTTCTCCTCTCTCCTACCTCTCCTGAGCTCTTCTTTTCCTCTCCCACAGCTCTCCTCCCCTCTCTTCTCCTCTCTCATACCTCTCCACAGCTCTTCTTGTGTTCTCTCTCTAGCTGATCCTGATCTTCCTGATTTTCACTCGGGAGTCATATTTTGGGAATTTTCACGTTCAGTGGCAAGTACTTTTCTGAGAAAACTCACTTTGTAATTAGCTCCTCTTTCTTTGTTTAAAAGGGAAAGTGAACAGCAATCTGCAGTCTCACTTTAGCCAGCCTCATCAGTAGCAGATGTAGGCAAACAGGCTAGTGTTCCTCATATAGGACAGCCCATAGGCCGTAGTCCATAGTCTGTAGTCGTTATTGTTATTTCTCTGCTGTTAAACCAAATTGCGTTGACAAAAAGTGTTTGCCAAATGGCACAAGTCTCAGATCTGAGATCTGTAGCGTGCACACATGCTCAACCACGACTGTGTCCCTCAGGCCTGTCAATCATCCCAGTAACCATGGCTCCTTTCCTTCTATTGGCTGAGTGCCAGGATGACAGGCCCACACACCGGGGCCTGGCCATTGGCCCACGCGGCTGCCAGTCTCCCGCAGGCGGTTGGCACGGCGACCAGGCGCACGCGGTGAGGCTCTGGGGGCTGTGGCTGGCGCGTGCGGCTGGGCTGTGGTCGGAGGACCCGAGGAGGTTGGGCCGCTTCACTGCCCGACGGAAATGTAACGTTTAATCCCCAGAACCACCAGCCCCTTCTGACTCACTCCTCAGTCAGACACACACACACACACACACACACACTCTCTCGCTCTCTCTCTCACACACACACACACACACACAGACAGACGTAGACACACTTTGTTTACAGAGTTAAGAGCTCACAGACACACTCAGCCATTCACACACACATTCATCACCGCATCATTGACGCAAACACACACGATAAACACACAGAGAACCATGTATACTCTCTTACACATGCATTCAAACAGTGTGTGTGTGTTTGTGTGTGTGTCGGGCTGGGGGGGGGGCATTGGAGAGACAGGCCTTATATCATTCAGTGTTGTGGTTGGAGGGATCATTGGAAGGTCCTGGATGTGGAGATGCTATTACCATGCTCGGAAGTGTGTGTGTGTGTGTGTGTGTGGTGTGTGTGTGTGTGTGTGGGGCCTGGATGTGATGTCTCTTATAGCCATGCTCTGAAACGTGTGTGTGTGTGTGTGTGTGTGGGGGGGGTGGGGCCTGGATGTGATGTCTCTAATAGTGTGTGTGTGTGTGTGTGTGTGTGTGTCTGTGTGTGTGTGTGTGTGTGTGTGTGTGTGTGTGTGTGTGTATGTGTGTAGGGCCTGGATGTGATGTCTCTAATAGTGTGTGTGTGTGTGTGTGTGTGTGTGTGTGTGTGTGTGTGTGTGTGTGTGTGTGTGTGTGTGTGTGTCTGGATGTGATGTCTCTAATAGCCTGTAATTGCTGTGTCACCTCAGGGGGGCTTAGATGTGGGATCGTCATGGAGACCGATGGACAGACAGCAGATCCGCTGATGGTCTGGCACGCGCGCCACCGTGGTGGACTACAGTAGAAGCCTGCAGTGTGTGTGTGCGTCTATCTGCGCTGTGTGTGTGTGTGTGTGTGTGTGAGTGTGTGCGTCTATCTGCACAGCAGCAGTGTGTGTGTGCATGTGTGCGTGTGCGTCTGTCTGCACAACAGCAGTGTGTGTGTGTGTGCGCTCATCTGTCTGCGCTGCAGTGTGTGTGTGTGTGTGTGTGTGTGTGTGTGTGTGTGTGTGTGTGTGTGTGTGTGTGTGTGTGTGTGTGTGTGTGTGTGTGTGTGTGTGTGTGTGTGTGTGTGTGTGTGTGTGGGGGGGGGGGGGGGGGGGGGGAGCACGCACTGAAACATCTACAGTATAGGATGATGGAGTTGGACCGGACACTACTGTACACTCTTAGTTGATCAGAAATCAGCAGTGCTGTGTGTGTGTGTGTGGATGTGTACACTCTTAGTTGATCAGAAATCAGCAGGTGTGTGTGTGTGTGTGTGTGTGTGTGTGTGTGTGTGTGGTTGGTCAGAAATCAGCAGGGCTGTCAGTGGTGTTTGTCCCTATGGGTCAGATGCAGTGCTGTGGTCAGTTTGGACCTCTGGCATTCCGTGGCATATTTTGGCTGTTGGTATGTGTGTGTGTGTGTGTGTGTGTGTGTGTGTGTGTGTGTGTGTGTGTGTGTGTGTGTGTGTGTGTGTGTGTGTGTGTGTGTGTGTGTGTGTGTGTGTGTGTGTGTGTGTGTGTGTGTGTGTGTGTGTGTGTGTGTGTGTGAGAAAGAGAGAGATCAGTAGATCTGCTGCTAATGAGAGGAAGAGATGGAGAGAATAGAGCAGGGAGAGGAGGAAGAAGAAGAAACGAGGGACTGATAGAGAGATGGAAAGAATGTAATGATAAAAGGAGTGAAGAGTGAAAGAGAATGATGTGTGTGTGTGTGTGTGTGTGTGTGTGTGTGTGTGTGTCTGTATGAGCGAGAGCAAAAGAAAGAGTGTGTCTGTATGAGAAAGGGAGATATTGTGTGTGTGTGTGTGTGTGTGTGTGTGTGTGTGTGTGTGTGTGTGTGTGTTTGTGGCCATGCCTGCTTGGGAGTAGCATGGGGGAGGCTGTGAGTGATCTCTAATGTATCCACACACACACACACACACACACACACACACACACACACACACACACACACACACACACACACACACACACACAGAGGACCACCAGCTGCGATGAAGAAATAGGGGCGCCAGGCAAAGCTAGGGGCTAAAAGGGTCTGGGTGGAGCAGAGAGAGAGAGAGAGAGAGAGAGAGAGAGAGAGAGAGAGAGAGAGAGAGAGAGAGAGAGAGAGAGAGAGAGAGTGTGT
>NC_085014.1:5105589-5107981 GCF_963854185.1 Sardina pilchardus
TTGCCAGGTCTGACTTCCTTTGTTTGTTGTGTACAGAGCAGGGGAGTACTCCAAGTAACTCTACAGCAGGAGCCCTATGGCATTGTTTTGCCATACAGCTCTTCTAGTAGGAGGCGTACCACTTACTCTGAGTTAACTTACTCAGGTTTGTCACTAAACTAACCCCCCTCCCCCCTCCAAACTGCTGAGGGTTCTATTTGAGGTCACTTCCTGCTCCGAAGCGCTGAGGGTTCTATTTGAGGTCACTACCCCCATAGACAGGCCCGGACTGTGACCTCGTCGCTCTTGCGAGATGAAAGCGGCTGGCAGGTTGCCGTGGCAACCCCTGCGACATCTTTGATCGGTGCCTCTGATCCCTAGTCACGTTCAGACGCACCCCTGGTTGCCATGGGATACAGCCTCATGCGTAAGTTGTACGCAAGCCGAGGGTGTCTGTCCTCTGCGGTTCTGCCAATCGCTGGCCTCTTGTCAAAGCCTGCCGTGTGCTGCAGGGAAGTTCTCTTCAGTCATAATTCCCAAATAATTAGGTAATTGTTGTGGTTGTAAATGTTATTAGGCTAGATTTCACTGAGCACCAATATATATATATATATGTGTGTTATGTCAATGAGGTCTGATCCAATTTATTGCTTTAAGGTTTTTAATAAGATAAAGACATGTATTATTTAGGCCATATATAATGTAATATGAATGTACGATAATATAGGTCCTGTGCTCCATGATATGGTATATATTAGGCCATAAATTATATAATATGAGAATAATACAATATAGTTCCATGGGTATGATATATATTAGGCCATGCTGTATACTGTATGATAATAATAACAATAACAATAATAATATAGGCCCTGTGTTCCATGAGTATGCTAGATAGATAGATAGATAGATAGATAGATACTTTATTGATCCCCAAGGGGAAATGCTGGCGCTTCCATGTTTCCATGTGTTGGATTCAGTGGGGATGTGGGGATGTGTTGTGCTCAGTGGGGATGTGTTGTGCTCAGTGGGGATGTGGGGATGTGTTGGGCTCAGTGGGGATGTGGGGATGTGTTGTGCTCAGTGGGGATGTGTTGGGCTCAGTGGGGATGTGTTGGGCTCAGTGGGGATGTGTTGTGCTCAGTGGGGATGTGTTGTGCTCAGTGGGGATGTGTTGTGCTCAGTGGGGATGTGTTGTGCTCAGTGGGGATGTGAGGATGTGTTGTGCTCAGTGGGGATGTGTTGGGCTCAGTGGGGATGTGAGGATGTGTTGGGCTCAGTGGGGATGTGAGGATGTGTTGGGCTCAGTGGGGATGTGTTGGGCTCAGTGGGGATGTGTTGGGCTCAGTGGGGATGTGAGGATGTGTTGGGCTCAGTGGGGATGTGAGGATGTGTTGGGCTCAGTGGGGATGTGTTGGGCTCAGTGGGGATGTGTTGCGCACCGTGTACTCACGCTAAAGGCCTCTGCGCTGGCATCGTGTACTCACGCTAAAGGCCTCTGCGCTGGCATCGTGTACTCACGCTAAAGGCCTCTGCGCTGGCATAATGGAAACCTGTTGGAGTTCTGTTGAAAAGGGCGATGGGGGAACTGGTTTTCAAGTGTCAGACCATTATGGTGTGATTGCTGACAGATAATAGTCATGAAATGGAGTACGGCTGTGTGTGTGTGTGTGTGTGTGTGTGTGTGTGTGTGTGTGTGTGTGTGTGTGTGTGTGTGTGTGTGTGTGTGTGTGTGTGTGTGTGTGTGTGTGTGTGTGTGTGTGTGTGTGTGTGTGTGTGTGTGTGTGTGTGTGTGTGTGTGTGTGTGTGTGTGTGTGTGAGAGTGAGTATGGCTGTAATTTGTCCAAACTTGCTCAGTCTGGGAGAGTAAACATGGGGAGCGTGTAGCAGCAGTCAACACAGACTCCTAATTAGCCCTTTATTATCTGAGGGCCCTTGTCAACACACACACACACACACACACACACACACACACACACACACACGCCAGACACACTGTGGCTGGGATACTGGAGACATGTGAGATGGGACTGGTTGTGTGTGTGTGTGTGTGTGTGTGTGTGTGTGTGTGTGTGTGTGTGTGTGTGTGTGTGGGCATGTACTGTATGTGTGAGACCAGCATATTATTCAATGCTGTATGTGTGATTGTGGTTGTTCACATGCGTGTATGTCTGCATACCTGTGTGTGTGTGTGTGTATGATGCTAATGTGTGTTTTAATTGAGGTTTTAGATTGTGATGTGTTTATGTGTTTTCCTTCACAGTGACATCAGCATGAACAACATCACGGAGCTGCCTGCAAACGTCTTCCGAAACCTGCCCTATCTAGAGGAACTGTGAGTACACACACTCACACACTCACACACTCACTCACTCACTCACTCACTCACTCACTCTCTCTTTCTCTCTTTCTC
>NC_085014.1:5108181-5113181 GCF_963854185.1 Sardina pilchardus
AGACCAGGGCGCTGCTAAGATATTAAAGCGCCATTAAGGAGTCGCCACAAGAGCAGTCTATACAGGACCTCAGCAGCTCCATAGGCAGGTGTGAATTATGGGATGGCCTCTTCACATGCATGGAGCCTCTAGCAGAGTTAAGAACACACTCGCTGTGTGAGTTGTGAAGACCCGTCCAGAGCGGCCATTTTTTGCCCCTCTTGTGTCCGCGTGTCCGTCTCCCGGTGTGTTTCCTCGGAATTCCCATGGAATTTTGGAAAGTCTATTCCAGACATGGAACGGTTTTTGGGGAAAATCATGGAATGTTAAGGAATTTTGTTGTAGCATTTTGAAATGTACTTGCCCAAAACACATCAAATACAAATATATTTCCCAACAGAATTGGTGTATATCTGGTTATTGCTTTTCCTGCTTGGTTGAGTAGTCTATTCACTGCCCATTTATACATCTGCTCTAAAAAAGCAAAAAATTCAACAATGTCACACGGCTGCTCTGAGATCATTTGTCTTTATATCGCACTACTCATTATGTAGTAAGGCATGGACATTTCAAGTTTTTTTGTCAGAGAAAGTCAGAGAAAAGTCATGGACTTTTTCATCGAGACTGGGAACCATGTGATGTGCAAAGTCACTTCAACAGACTTGACTTGACTAGAATTGAAGAATGTTTAGTGGATGTAAACATCCCAGGCCCAGCGTACGTTGAAGTATTGACCCAGCACAGCATAATATTATGACTCTCTCTATGGCTCAGTGAGTGGATCAGACAGTGATGTGGGCCAGGTCACCACACACTGACCCCTGGACCTGGTCACCCCCCGGGGCCACAGCTCTGCTTCCTGCTGGTGTTTGACCCCCCTGTCCCTCCATCTCCTCTCCTCCATCTCCTCCTCTCCTCTCCTCTCCTCTCCTCTCCCCATCTTTCCTCCATCTCTTCTCCTCCTCCATCTCTTCCTCTCCTCCTTCTCTTCTCATCACCTCTCCACTCCTCCATCCCCTCTCCTCTCCTCTCCTCTCCACTCCTCCATCTCCTCTCCTCCTCCTCCTCTCCTTTCCTCTCCTCCTCTCCTCTCCACTCCTCCATCTCCTCTCCTCCTCCTCTTCTCCTTTCCTCTCCTCCTCTCCTCCTCTCCTCTCCACTCCTCCATCTCCTCATCTCCTCCTCTCCTCTCCTCTCCTCTCCTCTCCTCCTCTCTCCTCCACCTCTCCTCCGCTCCTCCTCATGTGCTATTGATTGGTGGCCACACAGGCCTGGGTGCCCCTGGCAGCGGGGACGTAGAGGGAGAGGCAGTGGGCAGAGGTTGGCGCCAGCGCCGGGGCTGTTTGTCCTGGGCGGCAGCTCGAGGTGCCAACGCCACCTGCACCTGGACTTGGACCTGGCACAGCCGCAGCTTGTCTTTATTTCCCGGAGCTCGGCCCCAGATTTGTGGAGTCTCGAAGGCTATTAGGGGTGTGTGTGTGTGTGTGTGTGTGTGTGTGTGTGTGTGTGTGTGTGTGTGTGTGTGTGTGTGTGTGTGTGTGTGTGTGTGTGTGTGTGTGTGTGTGTGTGTGTGTGTGTGTGTGTGTGTGTGTGTGTGTGTGTGTGTGTGTGTGTGTGTGTGTGTGTGTGTGTGTGTGTGTGTGTGTGTGTGTGTGTGTGTGTGTGTGGTCGGTCACTGGCAACTCTCCTGAGGGGACTCTGTGTGTGTGTTTGTGAGGTGCTGTTGAAGTGAAAGGTAAACAAAGAAAACAAAATCATTGGGTGCAGGTTACCACGCTGTCAGCTGCTTCATTAGGTTACTTGGAAATTAACAATTAAGCCTTTGTTTGTAGACCTGTGTTTGTGTACAGAGCGTGTGTGTGCGTGTGCGTGTGCGTGTGTGTGTGTGTGTGTGTGTGTGTGTGTGTGTGTGCTTGCGTGTGTGCCAGAGGTGCATTAGCCTGGGAGCAGTGACAGGAAGTATGGGAGCGCAGCGGCCCGGGACAGCTGATAGCATCGCTGCCTCTTCCTTATTTACCCTTCCAGCAATCAGAACAGGAAGTGGGCACGCCAAGGCCCACCGTTGCCATGGCGCCTGGACAGGGTGGCGGGCGGGGTGAGGTCAAGCTTGCCTAAACAAAACCGTCCCCCACTGCCCTGTGGTCCTCTCCCAATCAGAGCAGCCGGAACTCATTGTCATTCATTCATATCTTCATCATAACCGTTGCCTCCGGTGATCATGGTGACGCTGGCAACAATGGTAAACCATGTGCGGTTGGCATGGTGACGCTGGCAACAATGGTAACCGTGTGCAGTTGGCATGGTGATGGATGATGGGTGTGGGTTTTGAATGCTCCTCTGCTTTGTCTCTCCAGGGACCTGAACTTCAACAATCTCTTGAGCTTCCCAGAGGCCATCCAGACACTGCCCAAACTGAAAGAGCTGTGAGTACACACACACACACACACACACACACACACACACACACACACACACACACACACACACACACACACACACGCACACACTCGCACCTCCCACATGAAGCCAGCCACTGAGGTCTGTGACACATACTGTACAGAAGATGTGCAAAAGTGAGAGATTCACATTTGAACTTTTCCCTCTCTGTTCTATTTACTATCCTTTTTTATCCTCTGTTCTTTTCTCTCCTCCGTGAGCCCATTCTGTGTTCTGTTCATCTGAGAGGTTGCATATGAAAAGGTGTGGGATCATAGAGCTCACACACGCGCACACACACACACACACACACACACACACACACACACACACACACACACATACACCATTATTTTTGTTTTTTTTGTTATCCTCTCATCTGAGCGCAACCAGCAACCAACTTACTGCAGGAACAAAGAAGCAGCGAGATGTGCCAGAAAGATACAGTGTGTGTGTGTGTGTGTGTGTGTGTGTGTGTGTGTGTGTGTGTGTGTGTGTGTTTATGAGAGAGAGAGAGAGAGATAGAGAGAGAAAGAGAGAGAGAATATATGCAGGTGTGTGCGTAAGAGAGAGAACTAAAATGGATATAGGGGTTTTGGGGTTATTTAGATTTGATTTTATTTTAATTTAAAACAAAATGAAAAATTGTCTAAAATACAGATAAATGAACTGAGGAAGATGAGAGGGAGAGATTAGATAGCCAGGAGCTGAAAGTGTTGCATATGGCTCTTCACAGCAGTGACATTGAGCAGCTTAGACACACACACACACACACACACACACACACACACACACACACACACACACAGTCACCCGAGGCTGCTCTACACATAGGTCAATTATGATTTTATAAAGTATTCAATACATTATTGAAATACATCTTCATGCTGGTGAGGGGAGATGGACTTTGAGGACCAGCTAAGGTCAGTCACAACTTGCAGATCACGTCCAGTCTAGCCGTCCACTCTACACTCCTATTGCCTATTGCCTCATCTCTACGGGAGTGAATGGAGCGACAGAACAGAGAAGATCGAGAAAGGAGCGAAAAACGATGAGATGGACAGAGAGAGAGAGAGAGAGAGAGAGACAGAAGGAGGGAAAGTGAGTTTAAGGATATCGACAGAGAGTGACCCTCCAGACTGAATGATGAGAGAGATAGACAGAGAGAGAGGGAAAAGAAAGAGAGAGAGAGAGAGAGAGAGAGAGAGAGAGAGAGAGAGAGAGAGAGAGAATGGAAGAGAGGGGGAGGAGGCAGATTATCTCTGTGGAGGATCTTTCTGTCCGAGAGAGGGATGGAGAGAGTATGTGCGGAGTGATTGAGAGGGGGATAGAGAGAGAGAGAGTGGAGAGTGGAAGGTTATCAGTGCAGCGATCCATCTCTCACCCTCAGACTCCCACAGGACAGGGAAAAAGACTAGGCCCTTGTGCTGCAGAGAGAGAGAGAGAGAGGGAGGGAGGGAAAGAAGGGATATGAGGGAGGATGAGAGAAATGGGAAGTATAGAATGATAGAAAGAGGGTGAGAGAGATGGAAAAATGGAGAGAGATGGAGAGAGAGCCAGAACGAGTAGAAAGCACAGTAAGAGCAATATGGGAGAAAGATGGTGGAGAGAGAAGGGGAGAGATGGAGAGAAAGACAGAAAGAGTGGGAGAGATGGAGACAGGGAGAGGTAGAGAGAAATGGAGAGAGCGGAGAGAGGGAGAGAAGAGAGAGATGGAGAGAAGGGAGAGGTGAGTGTGAACAGGGACAAGTGAAAAGAGAGAGAAATGGCTTTTAAGACCTTTTAAGTTCCCATAAATGCACCAAGGTTATTATGGGGTGCGACAGAACAAGTGTGTGTGTGTGTGTGTGTGTGTGTGTGTGTGTGTGTGTGTGTGTGTGTGTGTGTGTGTGTGTGTGTGTGTGTGTGTGTGTGTGTGTGTGTGTGTGTGTGTGTGTGTGTGTGTGTGTGTGTCTGTGTCTGTGTGTCTGTGTGTCTGTGTCTGTGTCTGTGTCTGTGTCTGTGTCTGTGTCTGTGTCTGTGTCTGTGTCTGTGTCTGTGTCTGTGTCTGTGTGTGTGCGTGTGTGCGTGTGTGCGTGTGTGCGTGTGTCTCTGTGTGTGTCTCTGTGTGTGTGTGTGTGTGTGTGTGTGTGTGTGTGTGTGTGTGTGTGTATTTGAAATAGTGAAGACAGTTTTACTGGTCTAATTACTGCAAGGCACCAAATGTTTTGCTGTTATGCAGTCCCCAGCACACCTCTGCAGAACCGAGCCCCCCTCCAACGCACGCACGCACGCACGCACGCAAACACACACACATACACACGCAAACACACACACACACACACACACACACACACACACACACACACACACACACACATCTGGTTCAGCATCTCTCTGTTGTGCTGTGTAGACTGTAATCTCTGTTGTGCAGACAGTGGAGTGTGTTATTAGTCCTCTATCATAGGCTCCCTCAGGTGGGACATGTGCCAGTCACACACACACACACACACACACACACACACACACACATACACACACCTCTTATCTCACAACCTGCCCTAGCTTACCCTCTATCGGACAAGTCCTGTCTCACTGCATGGCTG
>NC_085014.1:5120681-5123181 GCF_963854185.1 Sardina pilchardus
AAAGATAATTTTTCACATGAATAAAGTTCTGTTTTTCGTTAGACTTTAAAAGTTATGTAAGTTTTGTGCGAATCCGTTCAGTGGACTACATCACTCGTCTCAAGCAATGCACGTCACCAACTAGCAAACGAGAGGCTGGCTAGTTAGCTAGCTATTATGCTAGTTAACGGCTACATCTTGCTGCCAGCTAAGTCACTTAACAGTAGTGTTTGTACAGTCTATGAATGAAATACAACTTATCTGATGTGTTTAATCCTCTGACTCATGATATTTTCATCGGCAAGGGGGAAGCTCAAATAAGACCTGTTGCTGGCGCCCGTGGCTGTGAATTGGTCTAACGTCACTAACGCGACTGATGTGTTTGTAGTCGTTGGAAACACGATCTTTCACATTGTTGTAATTCACTAGTTACGACATACTTTTCAAATGTCTTTACATGAAAAATTGTCATTAAAATTGACAAACATCATATGGGTAATTCAAGGCACAAGACAATCGGGACCAGAAAATAATTTATTTTTCTCCATTGACTGCCATTAAAAGAAAATCAAAAGATAGGTCCCATGGAGGCAAACGGAAGGGGCGGGACTTCGGCTCTCTATTGGCTATTAGTGTTGCAATAAATACATGAGAATGCAAACAGCAAATAATAATCTATGTTTGTCTGTCTGTCTGTCTCTTTCCCTCCCTCTCTCTTTCTTTCCCTCCTTCCCTCTCTCTCTCCCTCCCTCTCTCTCTCCCTCTCCCTCTCTCCTCCTCCCTCTCTCTCTCAGGAGCGTTTAAGCCGTGTGACCACCTCCTGGGCAGCTGGATGATCCGTCTGACCGTGTGGTTCATCTGCATCGTGGCTCTCCTCTTCAACAGCCTGGTCCTGGTGGTCACCTTCAGTCGCCGCGGCGACGGCGGCGCCAGCCCCTGCAGCATCAGCACCGGCACCAGCAGCAGCGTCATGGCGATGAGCGGCATGGCGACCAACGTGGTCAGCCTGCCCGCGCGCCCGCTCTCGTCCGCCCGGCTGCTGGTGGGGCTGCTGGCGGGCGCCAACCTCCTGACGGGCGTGTACGCGGCGGCGCTGGTTGCCACGGACGCGTGGGCGTGGGGCGAGTTCGCCCGCGTGGGCGTGTGGTGGGAGGGCAGCGCCGCCTGTGCCGCTCTGGGCGCTCTGGCCGTCTTCTCGGCCGAGTGGGCCGTGCTGCTGCTGGCGCTCGCCGCCGTCGAGCGCAGCCTGGCCGTGCGGGCGCTCCTGGGCAAGGAGGGTGGCATGGGCATCGGGCACCATCGGGGCGTGGGCGTGGGAGGAGGCCCGCGGGGGGGCAGCGGAGGGATGCGGCGGAGGTTCGGCTGGGCGGCGGCTCTCCTCGCGCTGCTGGCCGCCGGGGCGGGGCTGCTCACGCTGTTGCCAGGCAACGGCGCGGACGACGACGACGACGCTAACGCTAACGGCGGCGCGATGATGTCGGCGGCGTCTCCTCTGTGCCTGCCCTTCTCGGGCGCGTCGGAGCGGGACGGCCGCTGGCTGGGCGTGGCGGTGGCCCTGACGCTGCTCAACGCGCTGGCGTACCTGCTCACGGCGGGCGTCTACACGCACCTGTACTGCGGCCTGGGCCGCGCCCACCTGGCCGACCCGGAGCAGTCGGCGGCCGTGCGCCACGTGGCCTGGCTCATCTTCACCAACTGCCTCTTCTTCTGCCCGGTGGCGGCCTTCTCCTTCAGCCCCCTGCTGGCGGCGGCGGGTACCGCGGCGGCGGGCACGCCGGACATCGCCAAGTCGGTGCTGCTGATCTTCTTCCCGCTGCCCGCGTGCCTCAACCCCGTCCTCTACGCCTTCTTCAGCCCCGCCTTCCGGGAGGACTGGCTCCGGCTGCGCGGTCGCCGTAGCAGCAGCAGCAGCAGCATCAGCACCGCCTCCGTTTCCGCGGCGACGGCCGCGGGGGGGGGCGGATGCTGCGGCGGCGCGGGCCGGGCGCAGGGGTCCAAGTGGGTTTCCACGGCGACGGGAGGCGTGATGGGAGGCGTGGTGGTGGCGTGCCAGGCTGGCAGGCTGGAGGAGCGAGTGGCCGAGGACGAGGACGACGAAGACGACGCGTCGCAGGCTGGCAGAGGAGGGTACGCCTGCGGGTACCGGCAGCTGGGCATGATGATGGCGCCCGCTCACGTGGCATGCCAGCGCTGCTGCCGGGTGGCTCTGCTGGCGAGGAACTCTTCGTCGTCCGCCTCGCCCTCCTCCTCCTCCTCCTCCTCCTCTTCCTCGTCCGCGTCCGGCTGCAGACACCTGGTCAAGTCGCACAGCTGCCCGGCCCTCGCCCCTGACCACACACACCACCACCACCATCACCACCACGGCCTGCCCGCGCGCCCCGAGGGCTTGTGGGATACTGGAGGTCAGTCGGGCTGCGGTCAGTCGGAGTACGCGGACGAGGGCGACTCGCTGGTGTCGGACAGCTCGGAGCAGGTGCAGGCGTGCGGCCGGGCGTGTTTCTGCCACAGCCCCCGCGGACTG
>NC_085014.1:5128181-5130681 GCF_963854185.1 Sardina pilchardus
TCCCTGAGGACCATGTGTTTGTTTTACTCCTAATCCCACCTCAATCTCTCAATCTCTCTCTCTCTCTCGTCTTTCTCTTTCTGTCTCCTCTCTCTTCTCTTTCTCTCTCTCTGTCAATCTCTCTATATCTTTCTCTCTATCTTTCTCTCGGTCTCTGTCTATCTCTCTCTCTCTCTCTCTGACATCCCCCCCCCCCTCTCTGACACCCCCCCCCCCCCCCCCCCATCAGCTCTCTCCTGCTGGTCGCTGGTCTCCTGCTGACGCGTTGCTCCTGACGACCCCGTGTGATTGGCTCAGGGGGCTTCCTGCTCTCACAGCCGCCTCAGAGCGACGGGCGGCCAACCTTTAGCCGCAGTGCATTGTGGGAAAGCCCTCATTAGGGAGATGAATGTGTCCACTAGTGGCCGGTTCGGTCAGCCGGCTCCCAGACAGGCTGCTCACCCTCTCATACACACTCACACACACACACTGCTCATCTCTATCACTCTACCAACTCACCCTCTCCAGCTCTCACACACACACACACACACACACACACACACACACACTGCTCATCTCTACCACTCCACCAACTCATCCTCTCCAGGGTCTGCAGGAGTCATTACACACAGCGGACACCAGGGGGCAGTATGATCCAGGGTGTGAGTGTGTGTGTGTGCTTGTGCTTTTGCATGTGTGTATCCATGTGTATTATTGTGTGTGTGTGTGTGTGTTGTTTCCTGATGCATGTGTGTTCACTGGAGCACTCTAAATGCAACAGACTGCTCCAGATGCCGGGCCTGCTCTCATCCCTCCGCTCCGAATGGACAAACACCCTCATCCCTGCGCACACAAGTGGACAACTGCTGCAGCTCTTACGCGTGTGTGTGTGTGTGTGTGTGTGTGTGTGCTGTGCTTCTTTATTTGCATGCGAGTGATATTTCAGTATATATCTATCTATACTTTTTACAGTAGTTTTAGTGGGTGGGTGTGTGTGTGTGTGTGTGTGTGTGTGTGTGTTTCTCTGGGTTTCTGTATTCCTCAGTAAAGATTCACTGCACACCTCCTGCACCAGTAGAACTGCAATGCACAGATCTTTCCAAAGGTGTGTGTGTGTTAGCGAGACAGAGAGGCAACTATATTGGTGTGTGTGAGAACTCCTGCTCTTGTGAGGTGTGTGTGTGTGTGTGAGAGAGAGAGAGAACGAGAGAGCTCTAAGGTATACTCGATGATATGGGTGTGTGAAATCTGTGATGTGTTTGGTTATGAGAGAGGGAGAGAGGGAGAGAGGGGAGGAAAACAAAGGATAAAGAGCAAGAGGGAGAGAGAGGGGAGGAAAATAAAGGATAAAAAGCTCTCTTGCTGCAGCTTCTGTGTGAATGAATGAATATTTAAGCCGAGCGCTGCACTCTGGGTCTGAGGGCAAACACTGGTGTGATAC
This sequence comes from Sardina pilchardus, assembly GCF_963854185.1. NCBI lineage: Eukaryota > Metazoa > Chordata > Actinopteri > Clupeiformes > Clupeidae > Sardina > Sardina pilchardus. Next base: position 5,129,602 of record NC_085014.1, read on the forward strand.
TACATGCTCCCTAGCGATGACCTTTCACCCCTCACACACAGGGTCACCCTAAAGGTCATGTGGACACCAACAGACTAGTGAAGACATAGGGTGCCTCTCAACATCCCTCCTCGATCCTCAAGGGGCGTTCCCACTGATCTATAACTAAAACTGGATAGACTATCCCATTGTTGCCGCCCCATCATTCTTTATGTACATCAGTGAGGATCGAGGCCCGAGGAGGGAGGGAGGATGTTTAAAAGCCGAATGAGAGGCACCCACTGGTTCAAAAAACAGGAACAGAGTTTTGTTTACAACGATGCGCACCAGCGGGGAAAAGGCACGGCTTCATATGAAGATCCACCAGCTGCTCTAACTAAACATGGGAATGGTCTGGGTGCATAGTAATTATCTTTTCATGTCTGTGGGATGGCATCGGTCATCTCGTCGGTCATCCTATTGGTCATCCATCTCATGTTACGTGGATCACACTGAATCAGACGCCAATTAGTGCCAACCTGGCAACCCAGAGCAATCACACTGAATCAGACGCCAATTAGTGCCAACCTGGCAACCCAGAGCAATCACACTGAATCAGACTCTGGTTAGTGCCAATCTGGCAACCCAGAGCAATCACACTGAATCAGACTCTGGTTAGTGCCAACCTGGCAACCCAGAGCAATCACACTGAATCTGACGCCAAATTAGTGCCAACCTGGCAACCCAGAGCAATCACACTGAATCAGACTCTGGTTAGTTCCAACCTGGCAACCCAGAGCAGATCACACTGACATTGAATCAGACTCTGGTTAGTGCCAACCTGGCAACCAGAGCAATCACACTGAATCAGACTCTGGTTAGTGCCAACCTGGCAACCCAGAGCAGATAACTACTGACGCAGGAGATGCACCCACGCAGAACAGAGACATGCTGCAGACACATAACATTGATCTCTACCGACACAAAGATATCTTTGTGTGTCTGTAGAGATCAATGCAGTGTGTCCATATAATGATAGAGGAGATATTTATCTTACAAAGATATATACGATTGAAGAAATATTTAGCTTATAAAGATATGTAAGATAGAAGAGACATTTAT
>NC_085014.1:5133181-5140681 GCF_963854185.1 Sardina pilchardus
TGTATTAACCTCATATCTGAAGACATTTTGCAAAATCAATGTATAAGCTGTGGCTAATAGTCTGGAAATTATGGTATTAACCTTAAGCGTGTAGGTGTGATTGAGCTTTGGCAATAATGTTGCTGAAAGGATCATGCCAATAAAGCTCTCTTGAAATTGAAATTGAATTCTTGAAATTGAATTGGTAGTGAATTGAAGTCTTTCACATGACAAGCACGTCTTCTGTTCTGTTCCCTCCAGACTCCCTCTCTCTCTCTCTCTCTCTCTCTCTCTCTCTCTCTCTCTCTCTCTCTCTCTCTCTCTCTCTCTCTCTCTCTCTCTCTCTGTGTGTGTGCGGACAGCACAGCACAGCACGGCACTGCGTCTCCTGATGGAGGATGGACACACTGGACAGGCTCTAGCGCTGCTGATCTGACAGCCAGGTCCACTCCAGAGACCGCTCGCCGACTCTCTAATTGGAGTCTCATGCCTGCCTGCTGTCCAGCTGCTAGCGTCTGCCGGCTAACAACCCCGGGCCTCGCGGAGGCCTCAGCCCCCAGAGAGAGAGAGAGGGAGAGAGAGAGAGAGAGAGAGAGAGAGAGAGAGAGAGAGAGAGAGAGAGAGAGAGAGAGAGAGAGAGAGAGAGAGAGAGAGAGAGAGAGAAGGAGAGAGAGAGAGAGGGGCCCACTACGTCCACAATGTATGCTGCTGATGGGGATGCATATCTGCTTTGGATGAGGGCGCCTGCTCAATCAATACGTGGAATAACATTATGGACTGCTGGCAGAGTGAATAACATTCCGTATTACTTCTGGCTTCAGCGCCCGCGCCATGCTCGGGTCCAAGTCCCGCGGGGGCCCGGGGTTCCAGTCCAAACTACGGTCACTTCCCGATCTCAACCCAGCTCTCCAAAGGATTTCTTGGTACATATACGGTAGTAGTACAAGTAGTAGTAAAAGAAAGAAAACAAAACATCATGTATCGTTTCTGAAATGACTGTAATATAACTGTAAATAACTGTAAAATGACTGTAAATGACCGTAAAATGACTGTAAATAACTCTCTCTCTCTATCTCTCTCTCTCTCTCTTTCATGAGCTTCCTGTCAGTCTCTCCAAGGTCCTATATAATAACAGCAGAAAAGTTCGTAGAAGAGTCCTTATTGCACAGTGTTTAAATTCCAGCTCTATCAGGCTGTTTAACTGGGTACGAATACCAGCTCCATCAGAATGTCCAACTAGGGGTGGTCCAGTCTTTTAGCACCAGCTGTGTTTGGTTATTCAACAAAACATGGTCCATCTTTCCGGCTGCAGTCTGGCTGCTGTTCAGCTATTATTCAACTGCTTAGTCATGTATCCTTCCACTATGTAGTGTGCTGTTCAGCTATTATTCAACTGCTTAGTCATGTATCCTTCCACTGTGTAGTGTGCTGTTCAGCTATCATTCAGCTGCTTAGTCATGTATCCCTCCACCGTGTAGTGTGCTGTTCAGCTATTATTCAACTGCTTAGTCATGTATCCCTCCACTATGTAGTGTGCTGTTCAGCTATTATTCAACTGCTTAGTCATGTACTGTATCCCTCCACTATGTAGTGTGCTATTCAGCTATTATTCAACTGCTTAGTCATGTATCCCTCCACTATGTAGTGTGCTGTTCAGCTATTATTCAACTGCTTAGTCATGTATCCCTCCACCGTGTAGTGTGCTTCAGTATTCATCCACCTGCTGTTAGGAGCACTCTGAAAGAATGTGCCACCAAAATGGATGCAAATTGGACCAAATTGCATGCTTTATTTATATGGCACCCCTAAATGGCTTTCAGAGAACATCGAAGGGTTCTTTTAAGCCTGCATAGTTCTACATAGTACCCTGAGAACCCTTTTTTAAAGAGTAATTTCCAGTGCTTCATAGAACCATCGAGGCCACAGTTCTTTAAAGAACCACTGAATGAATGGCATCATGACATGCCATTATAAGCCAAGCCCATTATGATCTGAGGCTCTGAAGAACCATTTCCAATGTGAAGAACCTTTCGCCTGATGTAGTGGTTCAACACAGAGTTTTGAACATGAACACATGAAACGTGCTGATGGGCCAGATCTGGCCCCAGGTCCTTATGTTTGACGCCCCTGAGCTATGCTAACATCAACACTATAGCCAACCCTAAGATGGGGATCACACTAGCCAGCGGCAAGCGGCAGGTTTCCTATTGTTTTCTATGGTTCGGCAGCGGAACGGTGACAACGCTGGCGTAACGCTAGCGCTGAGCAAACTGGGAGGTGAACTTGGTTCAACTTTGAAGCACAACACTCGGCACATCACAATCAGTTTTAGAATGTTAAGGTATTTTGACCAATCAGATTCGTCTAACAACGTAGCAGCAAAGATTGAACTTAGCAACGAGATATAATGTTTTGGATGTATTATTATGGTCTGAGTGTTGCGTTACGCTTGCCGCTGCCGCTTGTGATCCCCGCCAAATGCTGCAGCAGCATCCCCTCCTCTGTTCCTCCGGCTCCAGTGAAGCCTCTGAGCAGCGAGAGGTTGCAGTCTCCTCAGGACCGATTGGTATTCTGAATATTCGCTGTGCTGCGCCGTGATGCACAGTGTCAGGCCCGGCTTCTGTCCATCACCATGTGTCATTGGGAGAGATAAATGAGTGAAGGGTGGAGGGATAGATAGAGAGATAGAGAGAGGAGAGGAGAGGAGAGGAGAGGAGGAGAACCAGGTATGGAAGATGGAGAGATTGAGAGAGAAAGAGAACTGAGGGACAGATAAACAGAGGAGAGAGGGAGAAACACTGAAAAGGAGGTAGAGAGAGAGAGAGAGAGAGAAGGGCAGGGCAGTGAGGCACATCATCAAGTGTGTTTGAGTGTGAGAGAAATAGATAAATAAGAGTGTCACAAGTATAGACCATGTAGTAACTAAGTCACTACACGTTTCAAACCTTCTCTCCTCACGAGCACAGACCATGTAGTAACTAAGTCACTACACGCTTCAAACCTTCTCTCCTCACGAGCACAGACCATGTAGTAACTAACGAGTGGAGAATATGCAGAAGCGAACCCACACTAGACGTTTCAAACAGTCTCCCCTCACAAGTGCAGACCACGTACGTAGTATCTAACTCACACTACATGTTTCAAACGGTCTCTTGTCACAAGTGCAGACCACATACGTAGTATCCAACTCACACTACATGTTTCAAATGGTCTTTCTTCATGTGCACTTACCATGTAGTAACTAACAGACAGTACAATGGTGTCTTCAAATGGTCTCTTCTCACAAGGAATCTCTTGATCTCTGTGCTCACACCGTGTGTTTGTGCGGTACAAGATCACAACAAATTCTTTCTGACATACCAGAAATCCAACCCAGTGGTTGGAACACTGGAGCAGTGTGATTGGTGCATCTTTTCCAGCACAGGCTGGCCATTGGTCGAAAAGCCATTGAAAAGGTTGACACAAACATGGCTGCCATGAGTAGGACAGGGTACGCTCCCTCTGCACACAAAGAGTTGAAACAGAAAATAGTTCCCTTTGCACTGTGAGAAATACAGAAAAATAAGTTTAATTTACCTTCCAAAATTTGGAAATATCCCAAATGTTTCCCAATGATTCCACCAAGACGCATTCTCATTAAAATATTAGAACAGCCAGAGCTACAACCCACAGCTGCACAATATGGAGGGAAATCACTGACACTAGAAACAAATCCCTCGCTATTTGATTTATTTTGTATCGATATTATTGCTTTTTAAATGTTTTGGGATTATTCATACTGTATATCTGTGCGCATCAATCATGTTTGTTTTTGACATTTATTTTGATCTGCCACACTGCTCCATGAATTCTTTTCTTTTCTTTTCTTTTCTTTATATTTTTCCATTTTTGTTGTGCTGTGTAGTAGTGTGCACATTACATTGCACTCTTAGAAAAGAAGGTACAGAATTGTACTTTTAGAGGTACAACGGCTCGCCACACCGGCAGTACCCTCAAAGGCACATAATTGTACCTTTTAACCAGGGTACATATTTGTACCTTTACTATTTGTACCCTTTGGTGGCACATATGTACCCTATAAGGTACAAACTTGTACCTTTATGTAATGGAACAAAATTGTACCCTTGGAAAAGGTACAAATATGTTCTTTTCAGGGTACTGCGGGTGTGGCGAGCCGTTTGTACCTTTAATGTGGCAAATGTGCACCCCAAGACAAGATGAAACAGTACAAGCAATATTTTGAACTTACACATTTATTAATGTTTTCACAATTTCAATATGGTGTAATACAATAAATTATTTTCCATTAAATAATCTAATTCCAAACATCACAACAACAAAAAATGTACATGATAGTCCAACAATGTACATGATGGTTTAACGTGGATCAACTTTGAATGCAGGTGTCTGAATCTTTAAACACTGGAACTTTTTTTAAATGGAGAGGACAATATACAGTATGTTAGTATGGTGTAATGAATCATACAGCAACATTTAAACCAGTGAGCAATTAGCTAGAAAAAAAGCACACAATGAAATGTTGCAATGTTCCCAAATTCCAATCCTTACAAATAGGTGGAATAGGGTGTGGCGTTAAAAAAGGCAGAGTCCAAAAAGACACTTAAGTCCAATATCTAACTGGAAGAAAGCCAGCATATTGTTCAAGAAAGGGTGCTAAGTAATGCTAAAGAGAAAGAATGCAGTGGATGCTGCTGTTACCCCCTCTTCAGTTTCTCTTCCTCTGAGCATCCCACTTTGACTTAAGGCTGTGATATGCGTCCCAAGCATGCGGTGCGTAACGAAAATTGCAATGCAGCATGCAGGAGTGTTGTGTGCTTCCCAACAATTGGGGCCGCACGTCAATAACGCAAATCTTCGCCGCCCACAAATGTGCACAGAGATGTTCTCATATCTTTCAACAGCAGTAGTATCCTCACTAATGGCCGCAGGGGTTAGAAGTCTGTTGGAAGCAATAAAATGCACACACAAACCTCAGAGTTAGAATTTTCCAACCACACAAATGAATGGCCTAGATAATGTAAAATACTTTGTCTAATATTTACAGTATACTGTACGTGGCTGTGTCAATCCGCTCACCTATCTTGGATCTGCAATGAGTTCCATGGACTGACTCCAAACTTCTCACTTCTTTTTTCACCTCATCTTCATGAATGCTCTGCTTTGACAGATACAAATGCCATATGCAATAAAACAATAGCATTACACAAAATAACAGAGCAATATATACCTAACACTAAATAACACAAATATAGCCCTAACAAATATAAATTGCATTAGTCTTAGATGAAAATAAGCATACAGTAGGCTACACACATTATATGATTAATTTAACAATGCAATACTTATGTGTAGTCTAAAATGAATAACAAAAACAAATACCATCACTATTCATACAAAACAAAAAGATGTGTTAACTGTAACTTACGTAGCCATTAGATCCTTTAGGAGAGGTACTTCATTTCCCCCACGTATTCCGCCCATAATCTGCATGGGTGGGATTAACATAACACAAATTGGTCAACATAGGCAACTCAACTAATTAATTTCACATCAAAATAAAGATACTGTTGGGAGTGATAACGTTACTTACATGATTTTTCAACTGCACTAACTTTAAACCAGCCTTTTTTGAGACTTTGAATCAGCACGTTTGGCTAATAAATAATAATAATAATCTTGCTTGGCTATCAGTAAGAAGCTAGCTAACCAATGATAGCTAGCAGCTAGCTAGCTGGCTTCTACAATCGACAAACTTAAAATTTGCCAGGAAAAAGATAAGTAAAGCACACAACAGAGTCCTCCTCCTTAATATCTATCATGATAGTCATACATTATCGAAAGCAGGTAAACACCATCTTAAATATTAACATGGTTAATTAACATGGGCTAACGTTAGGCTAGGTTGCTAGTGACAGCTAGTTATAATGTTAGCTTTTTAGCTACTCATTTGGCTCAGTTAACAGTCAGTATTCAAAGTTACCACCCGAATTTCCTTACATTTCAAAGCCTTACCTCTGAAAAGCGTTCATCCTCTTCCAAATACATGTTTCATGCACACGTGTTTTCTCAAACTTCAGAAGCTCCTCTGCTAAAAGTTGCTCCATCACTTGGTGACTGAAAAGTTACTTCGAAGAAAAAATAACGGTTGCTCCCAAATCTCCTCCCCCAACTTTTGAGTGACATGCCACTGATTGTACCTTAAAGGTCCTTTTGCGAATTTATTTAGAAAAGGTACATGAATGTTCCAGAAATGGTACATATCAGTACCTTGAAGTTCGATTTTGATCCCTGCAAGGTACATTGTCAAAATTTGTACCTTAAAGAACAAAAATGGACCCCAACCGTACCCTTATTTCTAAGAGTGTGCTTTGGGAATGTTGTACCTTTACAGGCAAGCCAATAAAGCTCATTTTGAGAGAGAGAGAGAGAGAGAGAGAGAGAGATGGAGAGAAAGAGAGAGATGGAGAGAGAGAGTGATGGAGAGAAATAGAGAGATGGAGAGAGGAGAGAGATGGTGAGAGATGGAAAGAGAGAGATGGAGAGAAAGAGAGAGATGGTGAGAGATGGAGAGAGAGAGATGGCGTTGGTTGGCGTTGCTCTGTTCTGTGTTTCTGCCCAAGCAGATGCAGCCAAGCGTAGCTCTCCAGAAATGCTTCACTGCCGGAGGAGGGTGTCTGGACTAACCGTAAAATATCGCCTCTTCATTTATCTCTGTAGGAAAGCCACCACTGCTCCACACACACACACACACACACACACACACACACACACACACACACACACACACACACACACACACACACACACACACACACACACACACACACACTTTCCCAGACCACAGAAAGCAAAACTTCTCCCTTCCACTGAAACAAAAGGATGACTTAACAGAAATTCCTCCATTTGCTGTATTGTACCCAGTAGTGTAAGACTAATTGGCTGCATCTGTGCTGTATCTTATGCCCATGCTAAGAATATCTATATTCATAGTTTCTCCATACATTCCTATCTTTACACGCCATGCTATATGTTGTAAATTGTTGCATAGTATCAGAATTATAATAGTAACTTTATTATTGTTTATTGAAAAGAGGTCTCCATGGCAACTGACGAGCCTGTTCTTACCCTAGGAGATGCAGGCTTTGATTTCTGTAATCTGATTTACAGCAATTCTGGTGGTTAATTGGTCCACTTAAGTAAACAAAACTAGAGCTGAGATTAAAGTGGAATGCAATTAAACAGAATGTGGACCAAACCCTCACTGATGTCATAAACAACAACTCTGTTCTGTAAACAACAACATGGAAAAAGCTCCCTCCTTACTGTATGTCACGTCTCCATGACACCCAGAAGATATTGTCTCCTCTACTTTGTTTACATGTGTTCTGTGTCTCCCTCACCTTTTTATCGGGTAGACTTGGTTTTCATTTGTTTGTTTGTTTATTTGTTTGTGTGTGTTTGTGTGTACGTATGTGTTTTTTATTTTTTTTATTTATTTGG
>NC_085014.1:5145681-5155681 GCF_963854185.1 Sardina pilchardus
GCCTCATTACACACACACAGACACAGCTCCAGTTTGTACACACACACACACTCACACACACACACACACACACACACACACACATACGCACACAAAGAAACACATACACACAGGCACGCACACACGCACGCACGCACGCACGCACGCACGCACGCACGCACGCACGCACGCACGCACACACGCACGCACAAAGATGCGCATGTACACACACATACACATACACAAAAAGATGCACATGTGAACACGCGCACACACACACACACACACACACACACACACACACACACACACACACACACACACACACACACACACACACACACACGTCTGCAGTCCATTGGCACATCCTGGGTGTGCACACAACACCTTCTCCCTCACCTGTGTGTTCTCTGATGCCTCCTCCGCTAAATATACTCCTGACTGAGCGCGCTCCAGAGAAGCCTGGCACTGCCATCATCACCCAGCATGGACAATGATAAAGGGAGCGTACACACACACATACACACATATGTACACACACACACACATGCGTACACACACACACACACGCACACGCGCACGCACACACTCACACTCGCACACGCGCACGCGCACGCGCACGCGCACTCGCACTCGCACTCGCACTCGCACACGCACACACACACACACACACACACACACACACACACACACACACACACACACACACACACACACACACAGGTAACACCGAACATCTCTACAAAAAAGGTCAAAGCAGCCTGTACTTTCAGAAGGGCTGCAATCTTTCAACCTACGCAGGACACTCCAGTGGGGGTTCTACCAGTCAGTGATCAGCAGTGTTGGGTATAGTTACTTTTGAAAGTAATTAGTTACTTTACTGCGTTAGTATCAATTAAAAGTAACCCGTTACGTTACTACGTTTCCCATTAATAAAAATAACGCGTTAGAGTACTCCTGCGTTACCAACAAAATGCCTGTGGGGAGAGGCGCGTGCGGGGGGGGGGGGGGGGGGGCGGTCCGAAAGTTGCGCAATATATCTATCGATCTAAAGGAAATCATAGACAATAATTGTAGATGCGCGTTGTTTTGTAACAAGATGCAGAGGTGTGTATTACTGTTACCAAGAGAGCAGATTCAACCTTCCACCTTTCACTTATACAGAAGCTAGACAGGTGTTTTTTTCCCGAAATAAGAAAATGGTCACTCACGATAACTTCAGATAGCCAATGCAGTGGGCACCATGCACAGACACGGACATTCCTGCTGATGTCCTAAGTCCAGTCGGTATGTTTCATGTCTTGACAACAAACATCTCCTATGCCTGGGACTGCCCCTTTCCTTTTCGCTGTGAAACTCAAAGTAATGCGCGTACCTCCACGTATCTAAAGCTGTCTTCTCTGCCATCTTGCCGGGAGTGACATACGTAGCAAACAGGTGCGCGCGCACACACCCACACACACCACACCCACACACAAACAGAACGAGAAGGGCCAGGAGCACAGACAGCAGCGCATCTGACGAAAGGACTTTAATAATTTTCTTTATCGAGGCAGGGACATTCTTAAAGTAACGGAGTACTAACGAGTGCTTAGTTTGGCAAGTAACGAGTTACTAATTACTGAATTAGCAAAACTAACGCGTTAAGTTACTCGTTACTGAAAAAAACCCTTAAGAGTACTCTAACGCGTTATTTGTAACGCGTTACCCCCAACACTGGTGATCAGCAATATCAGTGTTCTACGCGGTGGTGTAGACCAACCAGGAGGGGCACCTCACGGCAGGACAAGCTGATCAGGAGGGCTGGTTCTGGGGTGGGCATGGAGCTGGAGTCCCTGGTGCTGGTGGGCATGGAGCTAGAGTCCCTGGTGCTGGTGGGCATGGAGCTAGAGTCCCTGGTGCTGGGGTGGTGGGCATGGAGCTAGAGTCCCTGGTGCTGGGGTGGGCATGGAGCTAGAGTCCCTGGTGGTGGGGTGGTGGGCATGCTGGTGGTGGTGGGCATGGAGCTAGAGTCCCTGGTGGCGGTGGGCATGGAGCTAGAGTCCCTGGTGCTGGTGGGCATGGAGCTAGAGTCCCTGGTGGTGGTGGGCATGGAGCTAGAGTCCCTGGTGCTGGGGCGGTGGGCATGGAGCTAGAGTCCCTGGTGCTGGGGTGGGTATGGAGCTAGAGTCCCTGGCGGTGGGTATGGAGCTAGAGTCCCTGGCGGTGGGCATGGAGCTAGAGTCCCTGGTGGTGGGCATGGAGCTAGAGTCCCTGGTGGCGGTGGGCATGGAGCTAGAGTCCCTGGTGCTGGTGGGCATGGAGCTAGAGTCCCTGGTGCTGGTGGGCATGGAGCTAGAGTCCCTGGTGCTGGTGGGCATGGAGCTAGAGTCCCTGGTGCTGGTGCTGGTGGGCATGGAGCTAGAGTCCCTGGTGGTGGGTATGGAGCTAGAGTCCCTGGTGGTGGGGTGGTGGGCATGGAGCTAGAGTCCCTGGTGCTGGGGTGGTGGGCATGCTGGTGGTGGTGGGCATGAAGCTAGAGTCCCTGGTGGTGGTGGGCATGGAGCTAGAGTCCCTGGTGCTGGGGTGGTGGGCATGGAGCTAGAGTCCCTGGTGGTGGTGGGCATGCTGGTGGTGGTGGGCATGGAGCTAGAGTCCCTGGTGCTGGGGTGGGCATGGAGCTAGAGTCCCTGGTGCTGGGGTGGGGGGCATGGAGCTAGAGTCCCTGGTGCTGGGGTGGGCATGGAGCTAGAGTCCCTTGTTACGGCTTGGCTCAAGGCCATAACCAGAACAAAGGAGGACAAGTGCGAAGGATCAAATTATATTTATTTTACATAACTAATAAAAAGAACGAACGTAACTATCCATGTCAGTAAATGATGAAATCAGTGTGTCTGCGAAGTGCGTGAATGCGATATGGACTGAGAATGAAATGCGTGAATGCGGAAAATATAGACAAAGGAAACTAAGCCATCCAAAATCACGACAAGGCCCAAAAACAGCAGCCCCGCAAGCTTCGCAGCAGGGGTACAGCCATGCCCTTTATGCTCCGGCCAGTCAGCACCCACAGGTGCGCTAGCCACGCCCACGCCGCCAGTACCTGCAAGCACACAGACAAACAGCAGCAGACGCGCACAGACGGACCAATACAAGCAGGGACGTCACACCCCCCCTCTTAAAGAATTGGGCCCACAGCTAAACATAATTAATTCATGAAAATAGATTAGAAAACAAAACAATAATAATGCTCGTCAAGACTAGAATGAATATGCAAAACTCCCAAATGTACTCCAAATGTATGACAAAGCTACTTTTATCCCCGTTTTACCTGAACCCTTATCCCGTCTCGATAGCTCTATCCAACTCCAGCAATCGGGATCCTACGAAAGCAGTTTAAGAAGTTGGGAGAGCAGCAACAGGAGAAAAGAACAAGATAATGGGAGACAAAATAGCAAAGGAACAGTACATTGATTTTATATTGGCGCTCGTGACAATGTATCTGCCAATACATTGTCACTTCCCCGTATGTGTTTGACCTGTAAATTGTACGGTTGTAAAAACAGAATCCACCTCATCAAACGCTGACTTGGACTGTGGAGCGAATGCAAAAAAGTCAGCGGATTGTGGTCCGTGTATACAACGACTGGAGCTCCACTACCAACGTAAACGTCGAAGTGTTGCAAAGACCAAATTAAAGCAAGCGTTTCCTTCTCAATGACCGAATAGTTAAGTTGATGAACATTAAACTTTCGAGAGAAGAAACAAATTGGATGCATTACGCCGTCGCTGTTGTTCTGTAGAAGCACGGCTCCTGCTCCGACGTGACTCGCATCGACCTGTATTTCAAATGGCTCATCGAATCGAGGCGCAGCCAGAACGGGCGCAGTTGTTAAAAGCATCTTAACATTTTCGAAAGCCTTTTGACAATTTTCTGACCAGCTAAATTTCACTGAAGCTTTCAGAAGATCAGTGAGCGGAGCTACGACAGTAGAGAAGTTAGGGCAAAAACTTCTATAGTAGCCCACCATTCCAAGGAACCTCATTAGCTCTTTTTTAGTTGTGGGATGTGGGAAACCCTCAATAGCCAACACCTTGGCACGAAGAACACCAACTTTCCCTTGACCAACCTCCTTCCCTAAATAGGTCACTGTAGCCCTGGCAAACTCACACTTTGCCAGGTTTACAGTGAGCCGTGCGTCCGCCAGACGCTGGAACAAAGCACGCACTCTCACTACATGCTGCTCCCAAGTGTCACTATAAGAAATTACGTCATCAAGGTACACCGCGCACCCTTCAAGTCCAAATACCACCTTATTCATTAAACGTTGAAAAGTGCCCGGCGCATTACGAAGTCCAAAGCTCATAACAGCGTATGAATATAAACCAGTTGGCGTTATGAAAGAAGTTACCTCCCGTGCGCGAGCAGATAAAGGGACTTGCCAGTAACCACGAAGGAGATCGAATTTACTCACATATCTAGCTGCACCGACTTGATCGATGCAATCCTCCATTCGAGGAAGTGGGAACGCATCAGGCTTAGTGATCTTATTAAGCTTACGATAATCAGTGCAGAAACGATATGTGCCATCCGGCTTGCCCACCAAGATGCACGGAGAGGCCCAACCTGAAAAAGATGGAGATGCCAAATCATTATCGAGGAGGTACTGTACCTCCTCCTCAAGCTTTTTCCTCTTATCCAAAGATACGCGATAGAAGCGCTGACGAATGGGGAGCGCATCACCCACATCCACATCATGTTCGATCAAATGTGTCCGAGAGGGTGTATCTCCGAACAACATAGGAAAATCAGCAATTATGTTAGCCAATTCTTTTTTCTCTGAATCAGCTAAATGTCCCAACAACAAATCCAAATTACGAAGCGACTCTGAATTCCTTAAGCGCGGTTGCATACCAACTATATCTGGAGCTGCCTCATTCTCCGCTGCCACCGAAGAAGGAGACCCCACAGACATAGCCGTAGCAACACCACCCACCAACTTAGACGGACCTTCAGTGTGTTTTAAATAGTACGACTTCAATAAATTTGTGTGGCAAACCTGTGTGGACTTCCTGCGATCAGGAGTGGTGATCACATAATTGTGATCAGACAACCTCTGTGTGACAGTGTAAGGCCCTGCAAATTTCGCAGCAAATGGAGAACCTGATGACGGCAACAAAGCCAAAACCTGATCCCCTGGTGTAAACTCACGAAGCTCAGCACCGCGATCAAACAAGCGCTTCATTTTCACCTGTGCCACTTCCAAACTTTTCCGAGCACTCTCGCCCGCCAAACACAAACGTCTCCGAAAACCATTTACATACTCGGCAAGAGACTTAGGCGGCTCATCCTGCCCGAGACCATCTTTGAGCACTGCAAGTGGACCACGCACATGATGACCAAAAACCAACTGATTAGGACTAAAGCCCAAACTCTCCTGTGTGACTTCTCTAGCGGCTAACATAAGCCAAGGCAGGCCCTCTTCCCAGTCACGTTTCAACTCCACACAGTATGAGCGCAAAAGAGATTTTAATGACTGATGGAAGCGCTCGAGAGCTCCTTGGCTCTGTGGGTGATACGCGCTGGACTGACTCTGCCTAATTCCAAGACATTTTAAAATCTCCATGAACATCTTTGACGAAAAGTTTGTTCCACGGTCGCTCTGCACAACTTTCGGAACCCCAAAAATAGAAATAAACTGCGTGAGCGCTTTAACAACGGCTTTTGTGGTGATTCTACGTAACGGGAACGCAGCCGGGTACCTTGTAACCTGGCACATCACAGTCAACAAATATTCATGACCTGATTTGGACGGTGGTAATGGGCCAACGCAGTCTATTATTAGATGGTTAAAAGGCTGAGCTGTTGCCGAAATTGGACTTAGAGGCACTGGTTTTAAAACTTGGTTAGGTTTCCCAGTTACCTGGCATGTATGGCAAGTCTTGATAAAATCGGCTATATCTCTTTTTAACTTGGGCCAGTAGAAATGCTGTACAATCCGATCATATGTTTTTTTCACTCCAAAATGACCGGCTATATTTCCATGGGCTGTGTTCATTACTACTTCCCGAAGTGGAGTTGGAACCATAACCTGTATCAAAGACTCACCCACACCTAGCTCACCTTGTGGTGACCACTTGCGAAACAGCAACTTATCCTGTATGAAATAGCCATTTGCAGCAGAAACTATTTCGTCAGATGTCAAAACCACGTCAAAAAACCCCTTTAGATCAGAATCATTCTGTTGCGCCTCTACCCATTCCTCTAGAGATCGCGAACATGCCAAGACCGACCAATCAGGTACACACACCTTAGAAAGCTCCTGAGAAATCTCAGATTTGGTGTTAGACATCGCTCGAGTGATAGCACATGATTCAAATACATCAGGAAATGTTTTAACTAAATCGTCCTCCGGCAAAGGAGACGCGCAAACAACAGGGGGCGGTGGCACATCTCGCCACACACGACCACCTGCTAAATTATTTCCCAGAATCATATGGACTCCTAACACAGGTAAAGAGGGACGGATGCCAACGATCACATCTCCACTCACCAAATCAGACTTGAGAGACATGTTATGTAATGGAACAGACAACGTTTGTAAACCAATTCCTCTAATCAACACATTGCTTCCCGCACTTGTTTCGTGAGAGAAAGGTAAAACACCCTCGAGAACGAACGATTCTGACGCTCCAGTATCTCGCAAAATTTTAATAGGCGTTTTTACCTCACTCCCCTGCAAAGAAACAAACCCCTCGGTCACAAATGGAGCAAAGTCATTTTTTATGTCCACTTCGGAATTTTTCTCGATCAGATTACGCTCTTGGCTAGGCCTACTTTGCAGAACCCCACACACAGTATTAACTAACAACGCAGACGCTGGAGACTTTTCCGACCCATGTCTAAGAGACTTCTGTCTAAGAACAGGGCACTCCCCCTTCCAGTGACCCTCTTCATAGCAATAATGACATGCGGAATTTTTATCAGGAGCCCCTCTAGTACGCACGCTATTAAACCCCTTCGAATGAGACGGCCCATCAAATCTTCTTTGACGTTGCGCACCAAAATTATCTCTGCGGACAGGATCTGAATGCAACCGAAACTCACTGAGATGGTTCTTATGAGTCAGACGAAACTCATCTGCCCATACTGCAGCCTCAGACATAGTCTTGGACTTGTTCTCGTTCAGATAGGCAGCAATACGGTCAGGCACTACGTTTTTAAACTGTTCCAGAAGAATTACCTCCCTCAATTCATCAAACGTCGTAACACTCAACGAAACACACCATCGATCAAAATGGGAAGAGAGTTCCCTAGCCAACTCCACATAGCATTGCTTGTCTCTCTTACGCCAAGATCTGAATCGCTGTCGGTAAAATTCAGGAACCAATTCAAATGCTTTCAGCACCGCAGTTTTCACTTTATTGTAATCCCTGCGATCCTCAACTGCCAACGCAGTGTATGCCTCCTGCGCCCTACCTGTGAAAACACTTTGTAACATCACCACTCGCTGAGAGACAGGCCACCGACACTCATCTGCTACACTCTCAAACAATGAGAAAAAAATATCCGGATCTCGCTCATTAAATTTAGGCAGAAGCTTTAAATTACCGCTAACATCAAATGGACGAGTCGGAGTCCTCACAGGATTGTCGGGAGGTAGCTTACCTTCTCCAATTAATTTCAGACGTTCTACTTCTAATTTATAGTGCTGTTCCAACTTCTCTAACTCCAAATTTTGAGCATGTTTTAATCTCTGCATCTCAATCTCCCGTTGCTTTACCATATCGGCCGCCCTAAGTTTTTCTAACTCGACCTCATGCTCACCGGCCTGCTTCGCCATCTCCCGGTCATGGGCCTGCTGCAGCTCAATAATTACTTTGCACTCTTCAAACGAAAATCCTTCAATAGGAGTAGCTAATTTAGAAGGCTCACTCGGTCGCACTACAACCTGCGGTAGAATTTTCTTTTCTATCAGCACTTTCTTCAACGCTGCCAATAATTCATCTTTGCGAAAGCGTTTGTCTAACCCAACAATATCATAAGCTGCGACAATTTCCCACAATTGCTTCTTCGAATACTGTATTAACAACTCTTCAGATGGAGCTGCTACAAAGTCATCAACAGAAGACATTACACAACCTAGGCAACAAACAAGCCAAACAATTTATCAAACAACATACCAAAGACTACGGGCCTATGCACGCACTCAGGCCTTATATCAGGCTCATACAATACTGCGCTTCTCAAATCAGCTTAGGCCACCCCTCTACGAACGACACAGGCAGCCTACCAGCTCCCCGCTAAACTATAACAAAACCCATACTAAATAAACTTACCCCCTGACGACTTCATGCCATCCCCAAGGACTGAGCTCTTTAATACACCAGTATACCGGCAGCTCAAGAATAAACAAATTGTTCACCCTCAAACAGCGGCGGTGCCTCAGCCCAGAGATGAGCACAAAAACAATAAATCCACCCTCGGCGAAACTCCAACCTAACCGGGGAGCATAAACTTCAGCAACCTGTAACGTAACGTAAAGGACTTACCCAAATGCTGAAAAAATCCCAATGCACCAAACGCACATATCAGGCCACCCAGCGCAGAGAAAAAAATATTTTAAGCGAGGCTACAAAACATTGACCCTTCTTTGTCCTCCACAAAAATACGATCACCGAAATACTAGCGAAATAACAACGCAACCCGACGTTGCAAAAAAAAAAAAACTATCCAATTTAAATTACGCTTTTAAGACGAGCCCCCATGTTACGGCTTGGCTCAAGGCCATAACCAGAACAAAGGAGGACAAGTGCGAAGGATCAAATTATATTTATTTTACATAACTAATAAAAAGAACGAACGTAACTATCCATGTCAGTAAATGATGAAATCAGTGTGTCTGCGAAGTGCGTGAATGCGATATGGACTGAGAATGAAATGCGTGAATGCGGAAAATATAGACAAAGGAAACTAAGCCATCCAAAATCACGACAAGGCCCAAAAACAGCAGCCCCGCAAGCTTCGCAGCAGGGGTACAGCCATGCCCTTTATGCTCCGGCCAGTCAGCACCCACAGGTGCGCTAGCCACGCCCACGCCGCCAGTACCTGCAAGCACACAGACAAACAGCAGCAGACGCGCACAGACGGACCAATACAAGCAGGGACGTCACACCCTGGTGCTGGGGTGGGCATGGAGCTAGAGTCCCTGGTGCTGGGGTGGGGGGCATGGAGCTAGAGTCCCTGGTGCTGGGGTGGGGGGCATGGAGCTAGAGTCCCTGGTGCTGGGGTGGTGGGCATGCTGGTGGTGGTGGGCATGAAGCTAGAGTCCCTGGTGCTGGGGTGGTGGGCATGGAGCTAGAGTCCCTGGTGCTGGTGGTGGGCATGCTGGTGGTCGTGGGCATGGAGCTAGAGTCCCTGGTGCTGGTGGTGGGCATGCTGGTGGTCGTGGGCATGAAGCTAGAGTCCCTGGTGGTGGGCATGGAGCTAGAGTCCCTGGTGCTGGGCATGGAGCTAGAGTCCCTGGTGGCGGTGGGCATGGAGCTAGAGTCCCTGGTGCTGGGGTGGGCATGGAGCTGGAGTCCCTGGTGGTGGGCATGGAGCTAGAGTCCCTGGTGCTGGGCATGGAGCTAGAGTCCCTGGTGGCGGTGGGCATGGAGCTAGAGTCCCTGGTGCTGGGGTGGGCATGGAGCTAGAGTCCCTGGTGCTGGGCATGGAGCTAGAGTCCCTGGTGCTGGGGTGGTGGGGTGGTGGGTATGGAGCTAGAGTCCCTGGTGCTGGGGTGGTGGGGTGGTGGGTATGGAGCTAGAGTCCCTGGTGCTGGGGTGGTGGGCATGGAGCTAGAGTCCCTGGTGCTGGGGTGGTGGGCATGCTGGTGGCGGTGGGCATGGAGCTAGAGTCCCTGGTGCTGGTGGTGGTGGGCATGGAGCTAGAGTCCCTGGTGGTGCTGGGGTGCTGGTGGTGGTGGGCATGGAGCTAGAGTCCCTGGTGCTGGGGTGGTGGGGTGGTGGGCATGGAGCTAGAGTCCCTGGTGCTGGGGTGGTG
>NC_085014.1:5175681-5178181 GCF_963854185.1 Sardina pilchardus
TGTATCTGCTAGCTTATCAGCTAGTGTATATGCTAGTGTACCTGCTAGTGTATCTGCTAGCTTATCTGTTAGTGTATCTGCTAGCTTATCAGCTAGTGTATCTGCTAGCTTATCTACTAGTGTCTCTACTAGAGTATCGGCTAGTGTATCTGCTAGCTTATCAGCTAATGTATCTGCTAGTGTATCTGCTAGTATATCTGCTAGTGTATCTGCTAGCTTATCAGCTAGTGTATCTGCTAGTGTATCTGCTAGCTTATCTGCTAGTGTATCTGCTAGTGTCTCTGCTAGTGTCTCTGCTAGTGTCTCTGCTAGCTTATCAGCTAGTGTATCTGCTAATGTATCTGCTAGCTTATCAGCTAGTGTATCTAGTTTATCTGCTAGCTCATCTAGTGTATCTAGTTAAATTCACATTTACATTGATCAATTTGGCAGATGACTTTATCCAAAGTGACTCATGCCAATAGAATAACATGTAAGATACAGTCCAAAGGAGACCTTAACTGATGAATTATCCAACTATCACTGCATCTGTCAGTCAGTAGCCTAGAGTGCTGCAATTGCTTATACAACGTGCCACTATGGTTTTGTCCAGACCAGTAGTCCATATAAATGTTAGACTGCACACTGCTTGGATTAGTAAAAGCTTGTGTGGGAGTGTTGACAAATAAGCAATCAATAACTTAAGTTACTATTCAAACCAGGAAACATATGATTTCTCCACAAGGTAGTTTAAGTCACGCTGTTTAGAATATTACAGTCCTCTTGACCCCTGGAATTTGCACTGATGAGGAAGTAGTGCCAATCTTGTTTGAATCAATTTGGCGACCTTTGCAGACCCAGCAGTCAAACTCAAATGCCATTTCTGAGCATTGCAAGAGGAACGTAAAAAAATACAAAATAAATACATGAAAAAAGACACAGTCTCAAAAACACAAGACCTACCCAACCCACAAGGCCAAACATGAGCACACGCACACACACACGCACACACACACACACACACACACACACACACACACACACACACACACACACACACACACACACACTCACACACACACACACACACACACACACACACACACACACACACACACACACACACACGCATGATTAAAGCATTGTGTTAATAATAAATGATACATGTTTGTGGGGTCAGGGACCTTCATGTAGTACTCACACACACACACACACACACACACACACACACACACACACATTGACAGAAGTCAAACGCACAGGACATTTATGACAACTAAAGCTGCTTAAGAGCACTCTCCGTACAACAGCTACTTACTAGAGATAAGCCAGCACAATAGAGCAGGTCAGACTGCACGAGCGCAAAGCCCCTTTGGAAATGACACTGCATTTACTCTTCTCCTATCTGATTGGCTGACGCTGGCATTGTCACCTTGTGGCCATCACCTTCATCAGACGCCCCAGTGGACAACTGAGCATGCTCAGTAAACCTAGGAGATGGCCAAAAACTGATCCACACAAACACACACACACATACACGCACACACGCACGCAGGCACACACACACACACACACACACACACACACCACGGTGACCCTGGGCATTGTCAGGAGGTGATACTGAGGAGATGAGGCTCAGGGTGAGCTTATGGTCTCTGCAGCACATTTCGTTAAGATATGGAGGTATACCACACACACACACACACACACACATAAACAGAGAGACATATGCACACACACACACACACACAAACACACACACACACACACGCACACATATACACACACACACACACACACACACACACACACACACACACACACACACACACACACACATAACGCATCACCGATGTCACACAGCAAGACTACACACACACACAGACACAAAGGCATGCACTCACACTGGCACATACACGTATCATCTACGCCACACAGCAAGACTATCACAGCTATGTATGTACTGTATGGAGCAGAATTTTGCCAGTTGTTTAGAACTTTTGAGAGCCCTGTCCCAGTCCACCCACAGTCAGTTAGTGGACATAATATATATACAGTATAGTGGACAGCTGCCAAATATCAACGCTAAAACGTACATGCATAGCCTATACTAGGTCACTGATCTTTGCAAGGAGGAAGTCTTAGTCATTTTTTCATAAAATGTTATATCCATAAAGATCATAAACACAGACAGCCTATTTCAAAGACTAGCAGCTCCATTCTATCTCTATCATAGACTGTATCCGAGAGCACATCTGAGCTATTGAACCAGTCTGTTCACACACACACACACACACACCATTCCCATATCCCCATCACGTAGTTCACATCACTCCCAACACCTGGTTTTCTCTGGTGCCCGTGGGCAGTAATCTATTCCCCATCCTCTCCCTGGTCCAATGCTTCAGATAGTTTATGTCATATCAAAGTGACTCCAAACATAATGGCCAATTCTCATTCACAGATCACCCAGCACCCAATGACAGGTGACAGGTGACAGGATACGGTACAGTATATGGCC
>NC_085014.1:5183181-5195681 GCF_963854185.1 Sardina pilchardus
ATGGCATCCCTTAATGATTCTTTACGTTCTCCACTCCTCATTGAGTTGAAGAGTTCATCAAAGGAACCCCTTGGAGTTCTTTAAAGCCTACGTGGTTCTATATAGCTTCCCATCAACCCTTTTTTTATGAGTGTAATGTTTTCACATCTAACTGAATGAGTGCTGGAATATGTTTATGTTTGCACTGACTGTGGGGGGCGCTGTGGCGCAACAGGTTACAGTGTCCGTGGCATATCCACGTACCCACGGGACGCTGTGTTTCAGTCCCACCCAGGTCATTTCCTGATCCCACCCCATCAGTCATTCACTCACTTCCTGTCACTCTCTCCACTTCCCTGTCAGTTAAAGGCATAAAAAAACCGAAACAAATGTACTCTGACTGAGGACATTGGCCAGGTTTCCCAGATTCGTTAAGAAGCTCTTAAGTGCTAAGAACTTCTTAGGAGCGTTCTTAGAACGTTCTTTGAGCGCTCCTAAGACGTTCTTAGCACTTAAGAGCTTCTTAACGAATCTGGGTACTCTATGACAAGGTGTGTCATAAAATATTATACTATTACAACATATTGTTGGTTAGCCATTTACTATCATTTGATAACATTAATATATTTGTTTTGGCTATCACCATACTAAACTCAATCTTTTAAGATTGAACATTAGTTTGGGGAGTCTGCGCTGCATTTCTACTGCAAGAGGCGTGATCCATGGGCATAGTTCAAATGACTCCGTACACTTGGATAGTCCTTTAACCAATTCGACCAATGAATCGGGTGTGTCTTTTGGATAAGCTAGTTTGTGGTTATGGACAGGAAGCAGGGGAGATAGAGAGAGAGAGAGGTTATGGACAGGAAGCAGGGGAGATAAATGTGCAGGTTTCCAGCCTGAGCTGCCGGCCGAAATCTTATGAATGGTAAGCTCTGCACCACTATACTGTATGTCAGTAACATTGTTATGTCATGTAAAGTAAATAGCTAACTAACCATTTAGTAATAACTTCGTTAATAGCTTGTTAACACACCTTCTTACAGTGTTACCCAGTAGGGCTCTAGTGAATCAAATTTACAAGCCTGAGGGTTAGCACACTACTCTAGCCTAAATTAACTAATGTTTCGCTTGATTGAAGCTGAGCTTTTTTTATTCTTAACTCTGAGATCACTAAACCAGTTTATTTCAGTTCAGTGACTTTATCATCCCAAACATATCATGCTGTCAGCTACAAACAGATTAAAAAAGACAATAACACAATACTGAAAGCTGACAGCAACACTGATTAAATGTATCATTTCAGACACCGGAATATGTTTAGAAAATAATTGCAATAGCAAAGATAAATCTTCACTCTCAAACGCATATAATCTCATTGATATATTAGAAGCATTTCTAAGACAGACGTGTTTCGGCCGAAGTCATCTTCAGCGTCTCGGTAGAACACCAGTCAAATGAGTCTGGGTTGTCCATGAAGATGGCTTTATGCCCAAAAGTGTCCATCTTTGACATGCTGCCAATAAATTGTATTTAATTATATAAGCCAAAGAGAAATCATTCTTTTTAGAGTAGGACTTATTTTTATTATTATTATCTATCTTCTCTAAACTTCTCCCATGGCATCGCTGGACAGGTAAATTAAAATGATTAAGTGCTATTGATTAACTAAATGATTAACTAGCGTTGAACAGAGTGCGGGAGATTAGCGGAGCGGAGGGCATCCGCAGGGCACTCTGTGCATTACCGTCTCGCCACAGGCATCTGGATACTTTGATGTCGTCGTGAAAGATTAATCATGAGAGGATATGAATGCGTGGATGAGTACTAAAGACCTTCTAGAGAAATGGCCAGATGACTCAATACACATACCCTGACGCTGTGTTAAATAACAAATAGTGAACATTAGTTTGAAAGTCTAAGGAAGGGCTGTAGAGCCTGAAACGTTACTAAATTAAAAAAAGAAAACAACTTTATCGGGAGCTCCTCAGTGTGCGGATTTTTACATTTCCTTTGAGATATTTTTTGAATCTCGCACCCTTACAAAACTTACGGATGTGCGTGATCATACTTTGTGTAGATAGCAAAGAGTGTGAACCACCAGGGAATTAGCAAGGGCAGGGTTAATGGGCTGCATCTCCCTCCAGACTCTGTGCCTTTATGATGTATGCTTATGGAATTAGCACATTCAGATGTTATCCTGGAGGAAACACACACACGGTAAGAACATACAATCTTTACCTCTCTCTCTCTCTCTCTCTCTCTCTCTCTCTCTCTGAAATATGCACACACACACACACACACACACAAACGCACGCACGCACGCACACACACACACACACACAAGCACGCACGCACACGCACGCACACACACACACACACACACACACACACACACACACACACACACACACACACACACACACACACACACACACACACACTAATTGTTCCTCTCTGGAGGGAGTGTCTTGATGTTGTTTAATGGATGTTGGGCCTGAGGGAGTGTACAGAACTGACCCACTATGTGCCGACTGGCTCACAGGAAACCAGCCCTCCCCCAGGGGCCTCTTCTGAGTCAGCCAGCTCAGAAACCAAGCCAGAACCATTCATTGATTCATTCATTCACTCATTCATTTATATACTCATTCACTCATTCATTTATTCATTCATTCATTCATTCATTCATTCATTCATTCATTCATTCATTCATTCATTCATTCACACACTCATGTATTCACTCATTCATAGTCACTCATTCATTCATATATTCGCTCACTCATTCATTCATTAATATATTCATTAATTCACTCATTAATTCATTCATATATTCATTCATTCATATATTTACCCATTCATTCATTCATTCATGCAATTCTGTATTGTCTGTGTGTTCTCTTATGTTATGTACCCATGTGATGTGTGTCATGTCAAGTCATGTCCATTTCAATATTGTATCTGTTACATTTGATCATAGCTGCTGCTTTGCAAAAACGAATGGGGATCTAAATAGAAGTACAAACACAAAAAGAACAAACAAACAAACATTTTACTCACCTTTCATTCACCTTTGTTTGTTCATTCATTCATTTGATTGGCCATTCAATTGTTTATGTATTACTTGTAATTAAACTGGCTGCTCATTCATCCATCCATCCATCCATTCATCCATTAATTCAGTCATTAATTCATTCATTCATTCATATATTTACTCATTCATTCACCTTTGTTTGTTCATTCATTCATTTGATCATTCATTCAATTGTTTATCTATTCATCAAACTGGCTGCTCGTTCATTCATTTTCTTCATCTGCATTTGTCTCTGCTGTATGTCATTCACAGAAGATGTTAAATTCCTAATATGTATTCATTTGAGTTCTATTCACAATGTGCCGTAGGCTGTGGGGACCATCTCTGAGCCAGCCAGCTCAGAAGCCAATCCAGATCCATTAATTAATCAATCAATTAATTAATTAGTTGATTAATTAATGTATTTATGTATTAATTTATTAATTTATTTATTCAGTCATTATCGGTTGGTTCATTCATTCATTCATTAATTATTCATTCATTCATTCATTCATTCTTTCCTGCCTTTGCCTATGCCATTCACAGAAGATGTTCCTTGTGCTACAGGCTGTGTCTTTGTATAGCATATGAGAGTATTTTTCTGTGTCATATTATGCTTCTTATTGCGCAATGTTCTTGTGATCACAGAAACTCTCTCCTCCTCTCTCCTCTCCTCTCTTCATCTCTCCTCCTCCTCTCCTCCTCCTCTCTCCTCTCCTCTCCTCTCATCTTCATTCCTCTCCTCCCCTCCCCTCCCCTCTTCTCTCTATTCCTCTCCAGTCTTCTCCTCTCCTCCCCTCTTCTCTCTCCTTCACTCTCGCCTCCCCCCTCCGTTCTCTGCTATCTTCTCTATCTATCCTTTCCTCTTTGCCAATCTATCCCTCGCTCCACTCCTCCACTTCTCAGTCTCTCTCCCTCTCTCCACTTCTCCCCAATGCGCTCTTCATGCACCAGCGATCTCAGCAAAGCTGTTGAGTGAAACAGGACAAACACAGAGGCTCTGCCATATACTCTATCTGTCTCAAACTCTCTCTCTCTCACACACACACACACACACACATCGCACACATCGCTCGCACACACACACACACACACACACACACACACACACACATATTCACACCACTCATGCAAACTCACACACACACACACACACACACACACACACACACACACACACACATACGCTAGAGCTGTCAAAATAACTTATTAATTTTGAATAACTTGTTACAGAAAGAATAACGTCTACAAATATTAACGCTGATTAATCACAGTTCCTATAGTGACCTTGACCAAGCGCAGTTCTGGCTACGGTGACCTTGACCAAGCGCAGAGCTGGCTACGGTGACCTTGACCAAGTGCAGAGCTGGCTACAGTGACGATAAAGCAACTTTGCCCAGTGTAAGGGTCATTTAGTCAACGTACTTTGATTTCGGGTCACACCAACTGTTCTGGCAGGTAAGCAAAACAAATGAAGGAATGGGAGAGCTGATCTTGTTATCCAATTTGTCTAATTTTGGAAAAATAATAAATAAATAAAAAAATGTCTTGTTATCCATATTTGTCATGTTGGTTTTAGAAATGGATATAGAGGCCCCAGCTGTGTGCAACTGGATGGGGCACCTGCACCGTACGCCGGCGACCCGGGTTTGATTCCCACTCCATGGTCATTTCGGG
Organism: Sardina pilchardus; assembly: GCF_963854185.1. NCBI lineage: Eukaryota > Metazoa > Chordata > Actinopteri > Clupeiformes > Clupeidae > Sardina > Sardina pilchardus. The sequence continues at coordinate 5,187,908 of NC_085014.1, forward strand.
ATCCCACCCCTGCTCTCTCTCCTATTCACTTCCTGTTGATTGTCCACTGTCTCTATCATTAAAGGCATAAAAAGCCCCAAAAAATATACTTAAAAAAAAGAAAGAAATGGATATAGAAAAACAAGCGAGTTTTTGTGTTTTGATTGCTGGTTTTAGAAATGAACAGTGTTGGGAGTAACGCGTTACAAAGTAACGCATTACTGTAATTCCACTACTTTTAGCGGTAACGAGCAAGTAACTAAGTGTTTTTTAAAATCAGGTAACGCAATTACAATTACTGTTACAAGTAACTTAAAAGTTACTTTTCTTAGTAACTAATTACTTTTGATATACAGTAACTGGGCAAGTAATTCAATTACTTTCAAAACAAGTAACTAGTAACTGTAACTGAATACTAATTTTCAGTAACTTGCCCAACACTGGAAATGAATATAGAAAAGCAAGCACATTTTTATGTTTTGATTGTTGGTTTTAAATGGAAAAACATACTAATCTGGCAATATTTTAATTGTAATATTTTTTTTAAAAGAATATTTTCATAGCAAAAGTGGATGCGTGCGATTATTTTAGATGAATAAACCACAGAGTATGTAATTAATTAGATATTTTTTTTAACCACTTGACAGCCCTACCATACAATAACTCACACACAGACACACACACACACACACACACAGAGAAAGAGAGAGAAAAAGCAGCAATGTCAGCCTGTTCCTCACACAAGAGAAGACGGTACTAGTATGGATAAAGGCCCAAGTGATGTCTGTGTTAGAGATATTAAATGTGCATGTTTATGTAAGAGAGAGTGTGTGTGTGTGTGTGTGTGTGTGTGTGTGTGTGTGTGTGTGTGTGTGTGTGTGTGTTATTCCCTGCTGCGTGTGAGACCGGTAATGCGCTGTGCAATGTTCCTCGATGGCTCCGGCATCTGAGGCACCGGCTCTGCCAGGCACAATGTGGCGCGGGGTGGGTTGGTGTGTGTGTGTGTGTGCAGTGTGTGTGAGTGTGTGTGTGCAGTGTGTGTGTGAGTGTGTGTGAGTGTGTATGGATATACGGTGTGTGTGTGTGTGTGTGTGTGTGTGTGCGGTGTGTATGTGTGTGGTGTGTGTGAGTGTGTATGGGTGTGTGGTGTGTATGTGTGTGTGTGAGCACGTGTGTGTGTGTGTGTGCGGTATGTGTGTGTGGTGTGTGTGAGTGTGTATGGGTGTGCGGTGTGTATGTGTGTGTGTGAGCACGTGTGTGTGTGTGTGTGTGCAGGCACCTCCCGCCTAATCAGCCGAGCTCAGCGGGGTGCGTCAGATTTCCTGCGCCTCACTTCCCCGAGGAGAGCAGGGAGGTGTGGAACCGTCAGTCAAACACGCAAACAGAACCCACCCCCCACCTCAAACACACACACACACACACACACACTCCGCACACACACACACACACACACACACACACACACACACAGTCTTAAATTCTCAGATTATTATGAACGTAAGTAAGGGAAAAAGGGAAGGATATTTTGCAGGTATCAAAGAGAAAGGGGTAAAGTTGGAGTATGATGTGTGTGTCTGTGTGCAAATGTGTGTGCATGTATTTGAGAGTGAAAGAGAGAGACAGAGAAAGATGGCATGACATGATATATGCTGCATGTGACTCTACGTGTGTGTGTGTGTGTGTGTGTGTGCTAGAGTGTGTGGTTGTGTGTGACGGGGCGCATAGCTACCGTCACTGCAGCAATGCTGCTCACTCGCTAAAGACTGTGCGCTAACGTCCGTTTATGTTTGTTGTATGTTTGTCACCCTGTTTACTGCTATGTAACTACCATGTCATTCACCACACATTTTCTGTAATTCCCGTTGCTGTTTTCTAGACGTCTAAAACACAACGGTGAATTGGCCGGGCTTAGCCTACTATTAACCATTTCAACTCTTTACCGTTTAGAATCACGTTCACCATCAATACATTAACATCACGTTATCACTCACTTATGTTCATTGTCTTTTCCGTTACAATAAGCACCCATCAAACATGTTTTGTCACATCAATGTTGTTTATTTAAGTTCAAACCTTATAGTTTAGTAAGTGATAGTGTAACGTTCGTCTTACCAGCGTTCAGCGTCTCGTCTTCAGACTGTTTGTTGTGAAAGGGATTTCCTGGTTTGAATTCCGTCTTTTCAGTGTTGCGATTTCCGGGTTCACCGGAAATGAACCCGGTTTTGTGAATTTAATATTTATAGAATAGAATGAATAGAATATATACTTTTTTGATCCCGTGAGGGAAATTCAGTTCTCTGCATTTAACCCAATTTAACCGAATTAGTGAACACACAGCACACAGTGAACACACAGTGAGGTGAATCACACAACCCAGAGCAGTGAGCTGCCTGCCCAACCAGCGGCGCTCGGGGAGCAGTGAGGGGTTAGGTGCCTTGCTCAAGGGTCACTTCAGCCGTGGTGGACTGGTCGGGGATCGAACCGGCAACCCTCTGGTTAGAAGCCCGATGCGCTAACCAGTACACCACGGCTGCCCCAATGTAGGCTGAATGTTGATGTTGGCTATGCCTTCTTATAGTACCAGAGTTTAAATACTGACTTTAATGTTTTTAGAATATGTTGAAATGTCTTTAAAGCTGTATTTAGCTAAGTTATTGTTATGACACTTGAGTATCCCCTGTAATGTTGTGTACATTGGTATGACCCAATTGTGGGGGCACACTTGGGGCTAACTTAAGCCAACCCGCTTCAGTGGTTCGGGAGAGCAGTTCATGGAGAGACGTGTGTCTTGCAGCTCTCTTGTAGAAGTTATTGACTAGTGAGAAGTCATCGGAAATTGTCTAGACTAATTTATTACAGTTTTTGACTATTATGTCAATTTATTTTCTTTTTTGAAACAGTTTTTCTTTTCTTTTATTTACCTTTGTCATCATTGATTTTGTTATTATTATTGACTATTTTATAGCCTACGGGCCTTATTTTGGGAAAATAAAACAACCCAATCTTCATCCAAATCCTCCTGAGTCCTCCTGAGAGTATTCCACCTTTTGCTCAAACCCGTCTCAACACATCTACCCTTAACATTGGTTGTGTGTGTGTGTGTGTGTGTGTGTGTGTGTTTGTGTGTGCTAGAGTGTGTGTGTGTGTGTGTGTGTGTGTGTGTGTGTGTGTGCTAGAGTGTGTGTGTGCTAGAGTGTGTGGTTGTGTGTGTGTGTGTGTGTGTGTGTGTGTGTGTGTGTGTGTGCTAGAGTGTGTGTGTGTGTGTGTGTGTGTGTGTGTGTGTGTGTGTGTGCTAGAGTGTGTGTGTGCTAGAGTGTGTGTGTGTGTGTGTGTGTGTGTGTGTGTTTGTGTGTGTGTGTGTGTGTGTGAGTGGTTTCTCCGCAGGCTCTATGTCTGTGCACTAATGGCTCTGTGTCGTTGTGTGCTGGCGGTGTTCTCCTGCAGGTGAGTGGCAGGAGAACGTTCCTGTCTTCAGTCCCGAGACAGATACCCCCTCCCCTGCCTTCTATTACCCCCCTGCCCCCTGTGCTCCTGCCCTGAGCTCCTGATACCCTTCTAGCAGGGTATAGTGACGCTGTTTACAACGCACTTGGTTTCAGATTTCCACAAAGAAGCGATCCTCTGTGCAGAGGCTGAGCTTGGAGGCTCTGTGCTCTTTATGCTTTGTGTTTCAGAATGCAGCAACAAACTCCCTCTCTTTCTCTTTCTCTCTCTCTCTCTCTCTCTCTCTCTCTCACACACACACACACACACACACACACACACACACACACACACACACACACATCTTCACAACACTTGCGCAAACTAACACAAACGCTAGAGCTGTCAAAATATTGTGTTAATTTTGATTAACTTGTTACAGAAATAATAACGTGTAAAAATATTAACGCTGATTAATCACAGTTCCTATAGCAACCTTGACCAAGTGCAGTTCTGGCTACAGTGACTGGGGGAGGCAGACAATAAAGATAATTAGTACATTAATGTGGTTGGCTATGCTTTCAATTCAATTCAATTCAATTCACTTCAGTTCAATTCAGTTCAATTCAATTCAATTCAATTCAATTCAATTCAATTCAATTCAATTCAATTCAATTCAATTCAATTCAATTCAATTCAATAAAGCTTTATTGGCATGACATTTTCATGAACATTATTGCCAAAGCTCAATTACATGTACTTGTAAGAGGTTCATGAAAACATAAAAGTGAAACAACAATTCTCTATTTGAGGACAACTTCGATTTCCGGGTCACACCAACTGTTCTGGCAAGGGCATAAAAGGAATGTGGGAACGTGAGAGCTTGTCTTGTTATCCATCTCTGGCCGTATAGAAAGCACCAGTGCAATTGTACTGCGATTACTGGCATCCTACGCGCATCTTTGTGTATGTGTGATTTGCATTATACTGTCAGTCTGCGCTAAAGAGCCTGCTTAAACATTTTGCACAAACATGGCATATAATGTCCTTCAACATGAATGAATTTCGCACATTTTTTTCAATATGGGTGGGTGAGCTGTTGAAAGATTAGGCATAAAACAGATATCCCTCAAGGATACACACACACACACACACACACACACACACACACACACACACACACACATACACACACGCATGGGTGGGTGAGCTGTGAAAAGATCAGGCGTAAAACAGATATCCCTCAAGGAAGCAAACTAGACAGTGAAGACAAGCTGTGAATTTAATGGAGAAATAAAGTCCTGCGAAGATAATGCAAAGTAGCCAATAACGTCAAATTATTTATTGGAGAGCTAGCGCTTGAGACGACTTAAAATCTATATCTGGAGGACTGTCTTATCCAAACTACGGAGGATTAACCAACATTCCTGCCCAGGGGAACATCCCATAACAATCCCAAATGTATCAATACAGCCTTGCAAATATAGCCATCCAAGTGATGTTTGCTCTCATATCTTACACATGGGAGAATGATATTTTGTTTTCTCGAGAACTAAAGAGCAATAGAGAACATTGAACATGCACGCCATTTAGAAGAAGTTCTCTATCCTGTACACACACTGCATTATACACACACACACACACACACACATATATATAAAAAACATCCACACATGACAGACAAACACATACACACACACACACACACACACACACACACACAGAGAGAGAGCGAAACATACACAGACACACACACACACACACATTCACAGAGATACATGTACATACACACACACACACACAAACACACACACACATGTACAGAGGCATACACACACACACACACACACACACACACACACACACATTCACAGAGACACACACACACAAACACACACACACACACACACACACACACACACACAGACAAGAGATTAGGGATGTTCAATAAGCCCGTGCACTCTCAGTTCTGCATGGTGCGTCCTGTTCTGTCCCATATCATCACACACACTCCTCCACAGCACATGCTGGATGTGGGTGTGTGCGCTGTGAGTGTGTGTGTGTGTGTGTGTGTGTGTGTGTGTGTGTGTGTGTGTGTGTGTGTGTGTGTGTGTGATCACACTCCTCCATGGCGCAGGCTGGTAGTGTGTGTATGCGTGGCAGCAGCAGCAGCGAGCTTTATGGGAACAGCAGGTCTGACACACAGCCAGCAGCCAGCCAGGTCTATCTTTAGAGAGCTCACACTTGACAAAATGTCCACCGATTCTGAGGCGTAAACAAAGGCACACACACACACACACACACACACACACACACATACACACACACACACACACACACACACACACACACACCACACACACACAAACCTTCACACACACACACACACACACACACACACACACACACACACACACACACACACACACACACACACACACACACACACACACACACACACACAAACACACACCACACACACACAAACATTCACACACACACACACACACACACACACACACACACACACACACACACACACACACACACACACACTGGGCGACGCTCAGAGGAGGAAGAGACTTGTCTGTCCAGTACAAATCTGAAAAACAGAGAGGGTTGTGGTTTATACTTACGTTCTTGCACATGCATGAGAAAGTGACTGCATTTGTGTAAGTGTGTATGCATGGAAGCGTTCACATGTGTGTGTGTGTGTGTGTGTGTGTGAGAGAGAGAGAGAAAAAAAACAGAGAGGGTTGTGGTATATACTGTACTTGCGTTCTTGTGCATGAGTAAGAAAGTGACATTTGTAAGTGTGCATTCATGCCAGCGTTCACGTGTGTGTGTGTGTGTGTTTGTGTGTGTGTGTGTGTGTGTGTGTGTGTGTGTGTGTGTGTGTGTGTGAGTGTGTGTTGGGGAGGCGTAGGCATTAGTTGACTAGTCGTTAACATAACATTTCCCCTCTCTAGCGAAGTTATTGAGAAACGTATCTGGCTATTCCAGCCATCAGTAGGCCTACTTTAAGCGTGAGTTGTGTGTGTGTGTGTGTGTGTGTGTGTGTGTGTGTGTGTGTGTAATACTCTCTTGCGAAGTTATTGAGAAATGTATCTGGCTACTCCAGCCACCAGTAGGCCTACCCCAAGCGTGAGTTGTGTGTGTGTGTGTGTGTGTGTGTGTGTGTGTGTGTGTGTGTGTGTGTGTGTGTGTAATACTCTCTTGCGAAGTTATTGAGAAATGTATCTGGCTACTCCACCAGTTGGCCTACTCCAAGCGTGAGTTGTGTGTGTGTGTGTGTGTGTGTGTGTGTGTGTGTGTGTGTAATACTCTCTTGCGAAGTTATTGAGAAATGTATCTGGCTACTCCACCAGTAGGCCTACTCCAAGCGTGAGTTGTGTGTGTGTGTGTGTGTGTGTGTGTGTGTGTGTGTGTGTGTGTGTAATACTCTCTTGCGAAGTTATTGAGAAATGTATGGCTACTCCAGCCACCAGTAGGTCTACTCTAAGCGTGAGTTGTGTGTGTGTGTGTGTGTGTGTGTGTGTGTGTGTACCAGTAGGTCTACTCCAAGCGTGAGTTTCTCCTCCTGCCAGTGAAGTGGTAACACAGTCACCCAACAGCAGCCAAAGTCTCCATCCCTCCCACGTCGATGCCCTCGTTGTTTATATATATATTGTGAATATCTATCTTTAGAGGCTCACACTTGACAAAATGTCCACCGTTTCTGAGGCGTAAACAAAGGAACACACACTGGGTGTCCTGGTTTAAACGCCACACTCAGAAGATGAAGAGGAGAGGGAAGGAGGGGGAGAGAGAGAGAGGGGGAGAGGGAGAGGGAGGGAGATAGAGAGATTAGATGTTATTTTTGTCACATATGTCTGTCCAGTCCAAATGCATCCCCTTTTCAACATGTTATTTTCCAGAGAGAAAGAGTGTACATGTACATGTGTGTGTGAGTGTGAGCGTGTGTGTGTGTGTGTGTGTGTGTGTGTGTTTGTGTGCGCGTGTGTACGTGTGTGTGTGTGTGTGTGTGTGTGTGTGTGTGTGTGTGTGTGTGTGTTTGCATATGGATATGGATTACAGTAAGGTCATGACTCTGAGGCCAAGCTCTTGTCAGTGTGTTCTCTGTGATGGCTTTGACACATGAAGACCAGGTCAAGCAGCTACGGAGTGGATCTGGGGTCAAACAGTATTTTTGTGTGATGGCAGCAGTGTTATGCCTGGTCAAACTCTGGTATGAAGGTCAGCGCATCATCATTCACTTCAATAGGTCTGGCACACATACACACACACACACACACACACACACACACACAGAGACAATAACCACACACAGAGAGACATAACCACACATACACACACACACACACACACACAC
>NC_085014.1:5225681-5230681 GCF_963854185.1 Sardina pilchardus
TACCGAGACACGATACCATCGCAAGGGGGGGAAATCGATCACAGGACTGGAAAGAGATCTTCCTCTTTCGGTTGCTGTTTTCCGATGGGCAGGATTTCATTACACAGTACTCACACACACACACACACACACACACACACACACACACACACACACAGTGTTCAAGTGTTAATGTCCTAGAAACCATGAACCAATCGGTGTCCAGTGGCCGTATAGTCATTATGCATTCTTATCATCGTGACCATATTATGGTCTGTATTATCTCTGACTGTACGAGGCCATAACATCAGACAGATACATACGCAGAGCCATCCTTTTATTAGACAGTATATTTCCATTTAGAACATATTAAATCAAAATTACTGAGTAATGCATAAGGTGTGAATTTAACCAACCTTTTCCTTCACATACAACAGTACGATTTGGCCGCCATTGTTGTCCTGGTGCGGGGAATTTGTCTCAATTTGACTGATAGCTTAAAGAGGTGCGCTTGTAAGCCGTCTAAGAATGATAAGCGCTCGGCTGGCTTGTGTTGTTGTTGTTTTTCAGAAAGAGTACAGAAATCCCAGAGCTGATAAGGAGAGTGCCAATCCTTTACCAACCAAGACAACAGAATCTCCCTGCAGCTGTTTTTCTTAGTACGTTTCACCAAGACACCATGCCCTCACAGTCGGAAAATGTCAGGTCCTTTAATTTAGCTGATTTTGTTAAACAGATATGTGTTGTGGCAATTTGTCGGCTATTTCTAGCCTGTTCTATTCCTGGACTTGTGGGTCTTTGCGTTTCGCTTCACATTCAGACACGGCTGATTGCGATTTCTGTCGACTAACCTTGAGGAGTAGACTCCATGGAAACACAGACACCCATCGGCCATTAATTATTCTTGGCTGTTGACTGAATCTTTTCTGCCAGACATGTGCTGCTCTGTAGGTGGTGTGTGTGTGTGTGTGTGTGTGTGTGTGTGTGTGTGTGTGTGTGTGGGTGTGTGTTATAGACTCTGATGTAAAAAATCACGCTGAGCTGCAACCAGCACACGAGCCGGCCGGTGGTTTGCGGTTTGTAGTGACATCATTGTATTTCAACTATGTGTGTGTGTGTGTGTGTGTGTGTGTGTGTGTGTGTGTGTGTGTGTGTGTGTGTGTGGATTAAGGAGCTTCTGAAATTGCATGCAACTACAGCATCTCCTAAAGGATGGTAGACAGCTCTCTCTGAGTGCCCAAATGTACTGCCAGATCCCCTGTGTGGCTATGAGAGACAGAGAGAGAGAGAGAGAGAGAGAGAGAGAGAGAGAGAGAGAGAGAGAGAGAGAGAGAGAGCAAGCGAGAGAGAGAGGGGGAGGGAGGGAGAAAGAGAGACATTGAGAGAGACAGAGAGAAAGAGAGAGAGAGAGAGAGAGAGAGAGAGAGAGAGAGAGAGAGAGAGAGTCTTGGTGGACTCTTTTCCAGCATATGAGGAGTCCACAGCTAGCCAGTCACTAGAACACCCGCACTAACACAGAGTAACAGCTGGGAGGAGGAGCAGGTGGGTGGACGTCTGGGCTGAGGGCAACAGGGGCTTTAGCATTAGCATCCACAACCTAGCCTAGCCTCACCTAGCCTAGCCTAGCACTAGCACGTGTAACCTACATGTACCACTGGGTGTTGTAGAGACAGGGGCAGCCCACTGGGACATGGGCTATGGGGACCTGCACAAAGCTAACAGTCAGAGATTGGAGTCACCTCAGGGGGCTGGGGTGGGGGGTGGGCTGGGGTGGGGGGGGGGGACTAGCGAACCACCACATGGGCTGAAGGACGCACAGACTCACAGAGATTCTCTTATGTACATGTGTTCTACTAAGAGGGTCTGTTCGCTCTAAAGAACTCCAGGAAAGAAGAGGGGGGAAGAAAACAACAAAATAAGACAGGTCCCAAAGAAAACATTGAAGGGTGATTTGGGGATTCAACTTTGGTTATATAATATTCAAGGCTAGATTTAAAAAAAATATAGATAATACACTTTCATAGTACTTTGCATACAGATGACTTGAATGAGTTTCCATGACAACAAAGCAGCTGATTGGTTTCTACTTAAAAAGATATATATATATATTTCTGTTGGACAGAAAAAAGAAAACAACATCCTCAACATCCCCATTTGAATCAACATTTTTGGATCTGTCCCTTTTTTTCCCCCCTGCAGCATCAACCGTGTGTGATTACTACAGAGAGAGATTTTATATCCTGGGCAAGAACACGGGGGATAGAGAGATAGAGAGAAAGAGAGAAAGAGAGAAAGAGAGAGAGAGAGAGAGGGGGAAGAGAAAGAGAGGAGGACAGAATAGTGTGCATGAGTGTGCATGCCTGCATGCATGGATGCCGCTATAAGAGAGCTGGAGAAGCAGGGAGAGGGAGGGAGAAAGAACATTGGCAAGTACACAGACAGACAGGACATAGTGTGTGTGCGTGTGTGTGTGTGTGCGTGTGTGTGTGTGTGTGTGTTGGAGAAAGGGAGAGAGCCTGAGTGTGTATGAGTAATCCCCTTGTCTGTGCTGTGACTTCGACTCGTTGCACTGGTTCTGCAGTGCGTACCAGTCATTGGCTAGAAGGTCTGTGTGTGTCTGTGTGTGTGTGTGTTTGTGTGTATGTATTTGGCTATGGCTATGGCTATGGCTATGGTTATTTAGCAGACGCCTTTGTCCAAAGCGACATACAAATAAATAACAATACAAATTAAATTAACAGTGAACAATTACAAACTAGGGAGAATAGTAATATTATCAGTAAAACAATAATTTTAAGCACTAACCTAATGAGAAATAAAACAGTGAAATGAGAATAGCAATCAAATAAGTCACTCAGTTAATTATATATAATAATAATAATAACTAAAGCATGGTATGGCTAAATTTAAGGACAACAGCAAAATAAATTTCAAATTCTATCAATAGACAAATTATAACAAAACAATACTATTATACAAACCATAACACATCACAAACTCAAAGGACTAAGTGCATATTAAATAAATATGCCTTAAGACCCCTCTTAAAAGATCCAAAGCTGTTGCTGGAACGGAGAGCACTGGGCAACTCATTCCACCAACACGGAACCACTGAAGAATAGGATCTACAATTTGATCTAGCATGTATGGTTGGTCGACATAACAGACGCTCCTCAGAAGATCGCAATGGGCGGTTGGGAATGTACATCGTGATTAAAGAACTGAAGTAGCTGGGAGCAGATCCAGTCAGTGTCCTATAGGCCAGAGTGAGAGATTTAAATTTAATTCTGGCTACTATAGGGAGCCAGTGGAGAGTAACTAGGAGAGGGGTTACATGTGTCCTCTTTGGCTGATTGAAGACCAGTCGTGCTGCAGCATTCTGAATCATCTGTAGTGGTCTTAAAACACAAGCAGGTAGGCCAGCTAACAGAGAATTACAGTAGTCCAGCTTGGAGATAACCATTGCCTGTACAAGAAGCTGAGTGGAATCTTGTGTCAGATAAGGTCTGATCTTCCTAATGTTGTACAGGGTATACCGACATGACTTTGCAATTGAGGCAACATGCTCAGAGAAAGTAAGTTGGTCATCAATTATGACACCCAAGTTACGTGCCGATCTGGTTGGAGTCAGTGAGGATGAATCAAGCTGGATATTGATCTGTTGGGGAATAGCTGTTTTTGCTGGAAACACCAAGAGCTCAGTTTTGGAAAGATTAAGCTGAAGGTGCTGATCCTTCATCCAGATTGAAATGTCCTTCAGGCATGCAGAGATCCGATGGGAAACACTAGAGTCCTCAGGTGGGAAGGATAGGAAAAGTTGAGTGTCGTCCGCATAGCAATGATATTCAAATCCATGAGAGCGAATAATCCCACCTAAAGAAGTGGTGTAAATAGAGAAAAGGAGGGGCCCTAATACTGATCCTTGGGGGACTCCTGTAGTGAGGTCATGAGACTTTGATATCTGTCCCTGCCAAGACACGCTAAAAGAACGCCCTTTAAGGTAAGACTTGAACCAGTCAAGAGCTTTCCCAGAAATTCCCAGTTCATATAGTGTAGAAAGGAGAATGTCATGGTTAACCGTATCAAAGGCTGCAGATAAATCTAACAGAATTAACACTGATGACTGAGCAGAGGACTTAGCTACTCTCAATGCTTCAGTCACAGATAGAAGAGCAGTTTCAGTAGAATGACCACTCTTGAAACCAGACTGCATAGGGTCTAGTAGGTTATTCTGATAGAGGAAGTCACACATTTGCTTGAAGACCACTTTCTCCAAAACCTTTGACAAGAAAGGAAGAAGGGAGACAGGTCTGTAGTTCTTCACATCAGTTGAATTAAGTGTACTTTTCTTCAGCAAAGGCGTAATTCTTGCCTGTTTAAAAGAAGAAGGAACTATTCCAGAACTGAGTGAAGTATTAAATACATGTGTGACTGCCGGTATAATAGCGGGTGCTATAGACTGCAGGAGAGTAGACGGGACAGGATCCAAAGGGCATGTTGTTGGACGGCTTCGCTGAAGCAGTTGAGAGACCGCTTCCTCATCAAGAGGAGAGAAAAAGTCCAATGATGGCATCATGCTAACACCAGGCAGAGTCCTTCTTATAGGGTCATCAAACTGAGCACTTATCTTAGCAACTTTCTCAGTGAAAAATGTTGCAAAGTCATCTGCTGACAGTGAAGTAGCTGATGGCGGTGGTGGAGGATTGAGAAGAGACTTGAACATAGCAAAAAGTTTTCTGCTGTCAGTGGCGTTCTCAATCTTACTCTGATAATATGTTCTTTTTGCAAGTGTGACAGTGGATGAAAAAGATGATAGCATAGACTGGTATTTACTAAGATCATTTCTATCTCCAGATTTACGCCATTTCCTTTCAGCAGCTCTAAGTTCCTTGCGTACTGAGCGTATACTGTTTGTCAGCCATGGATGGCGAGGTTTAGAACGAGTGGGTCTTGTGGAAAGAGGACATGCTGCATTCAGACAGGATGCCAGTGTAGAGCAAAGAGTGTCTGTAGCATCATTA
>NC_085014.1:5250681-5253181 GCF_963854185.1 Sardina pilchardus
GTGTGTGAGACAAAGAGACAGACAGAGAGGGAGAGAGCGAGAGAGAGGCTGTGTTTGTGTAAGCATTCATGTGTGCAAGTGTGTGAGTGTGTGTGTGTGTGTATGCATTTGTATGTGACCTGTTTGTGTCTGTATGTGTGTGGATTCATGGCTAACGGTGTGTGTGTCTGTGTGTGTGTGTGTGTGTGTGTGTGTGCGTGCGTGCGTGCGTGCATGTGTGCGTGTGCCTGTGTGTATGTGTGCGTGTGTGTGTGTGTGTGTGTGTGTGTGTGGGTGCGCATATGTCTGTGAAACGCCTCCGGTTATTTGCTCATGCATGCCGGTCCAAGGGAGAAAACAGATGTATAAACCATAAGAACTGGCGGAACAAAAGGGTCAATGGTGTGAAATTATTATTATTTTTTTTTTTTGCTATTTTCAACGTCCTGCAGGAATGACCAAACTCGCTCGTCCTGCCCTTTCACAAACGAGAGCCTTGACCTCAACTCACTCCCCTCTCTTCTCTTGTTTTTAATATGTATCAAATCATCCCTGCACCGTGACTTGCATACTCTTACTTTCACATCACAGGGAAATAAACTGTCCCATACTGTGCCCTGTTTAAATAACTCGGCTGGATGTAAACATTATATATGCTTACCATCCTGCTCTCACTCATGTGTTTGAATCATCTCTTTATAGCCTACCATATAGCCCTGAAGGGATTCTACCTGCGTCTGTCAATATAGAATTGACAGTTCGTGCATAGACTACATTGTCACTAATTCCATTAATGTAGCCACTATTTGTAAGCCTATTTTCCAACATTACTGGATCAGATGCATATTTATACCAAGCTGTTGCCTGCGTGCGTGTTCTAAAGGGGGTATTAGCATCTGGGCAATGGGCATGGCTACTGATGCATCTCAGGCCCAAGCTGACAGAGAGAGAGAGAGAGAGGGAGAGGGAGAGAGAGAGAGAGAGAGAGAGAATTCACTGGATTATACCTAAATTGAGCATAAGGGTAATATGAGCCACCCCTTTTTTCTAGGAAACTGTAAGATGTTACCGTGACAGCATGTTAAGGAAGAGGGAATCATTCCTTACAGTCTGTTGAAAGGTACAGCACATGGCAAATGTAGTAAAAAAATATATGGGGTAGTTGAGTGAGGAGACCAAGTGTTTTTGCAGAGAGCATATCTCTTTACCCTTATAAGTGATCAAAGACTTGTTGGTCACAGAAGTTGTAGTACATTTTGAATTTTTGTTTGGTGTGACAGTTACAAAACAAAACCTCTTAGATGAGATTCGAATGATGAAGTGGAATGGCTGATCGTACCCCGTTCTGCCCTGACTCATATTAACCACAGCAGTGAGTGAACTGAACTAAGAGACACAGCACACGGGGCTCCCCTGGCCATAAGGAGACAAATTCCTTTTGAAATCCCAATCTGAATCGGGCTGAGAGTATGTGCCTCAGCAATAGAGCCAGTTGCCCTTTATGGCAGTGAAGTGTGCAGCCCGCCGGAAATGGACCAATGGGAGACACACAGAGCTGATGAATCCTAAAAAAAAATACAAATAAAATAAAAACTTCCTAAAAGAACAGAACTAGACCTATATCCCCTTCTGATTAAAAGTAAAAAAAAAAAGGGGTAACACAATTCTGGAAAAACCTAGGCCCAATTCACACCAAAGATCTGTGACGAAACGCAACTGTTGCAGGAGTTGCAGCGGTTGCAGTGTGAATTCAATGTTGCAAGCCGCCGCAAGCCGTCGCAGAGCGTTCAGCATGTCTAGTCGCAGTTGCAAGGATTTAGAACGTCGCAGCTCATCTCGTTGCAAATCTTTGGTCTGAACCCCCCATACAGTGACCCCACACAAATATGCACTTCGTGGAACAACACACACATGTTGTTTGCGGCAGACAGCAAATGAGAGAGCACCCATGCAACAGTTATGGAATAATGGCAGCTCTGCAGGAAGACTCAATGCCACGTCACACATTCATTCATTAACCTCCACCAATCAACAGCTTTCACCTGCCTTATATTGATTGACTTGTCTAACATACAGTAGCTGTTTCGCTGCCTCAGGTACGGTCTACAGTACACAAAGTTCCCACCTTCCTCCCCTCCACCACCAGTGTCTGATGAATTTACACACACACACACACACACACACACACACACACACACACACACACACACACAGACGGCCTACCGCTTAACCCTCCTGTTGTGTTACGGTCAAATCTGTCCGATTTTGCACATTTTGTCTCTGAAAAATATAGTTAACTTAATCTGATTGTCATGAGATTTCATGACTTTGTTCACATAGGGCATCTGAACACACAAAATAATTTTTGATAACTTTGATGCAATTTTGTGTGTTTTATTCAACTTGTGTACACCTGTGGTGTTCCCGGTCAAAAATGGCCGGTCATTAGAAATGAATGGGTGTGACTACAAAAAGTGTACAAAATTGAGTTGAGTGACTTGCCAATTCATATGAACAGTTT
>NC_085014.1:5258181-5263181 GCF_963854185.1 Sardina pilchardus
AGTGTGTGTGTGTGTGTGTGTGTGTGTGTGTGTGTGTGTGTGTGATAAGCTGGCATGAAAGTGATCCTAAGATGAAATGCCAAGCTGTTGGTCAGATTATGTGTGTGTGTGTCTCTCTCTCTCTCTCTCTCTCTCTCTCTCTCTCTCTCTCTCTCTCTCTCTCTCTCTCTCTGTCAGTGTGTGTGTGTGTGTGTGTGTGTGTGTGTGTGTGTGTGTGTGTGTGTGTGTGTGTGTGTGTGTGTGTGTGTGTGTGTGTGCGTGCACGTGCCTACATGTGGACCTGCTGTGTCCAGGTGATTTTGCAGTGTGCCGCCCCTGCTGTAAGTGGCCCCTGTGTCTCCGTGGAGACAGTGAATGATGATGCTGATTAATCACATGGCTGTGTCAGATGGAGGGATGATGTGGGGGCACCTGTTTCCTCCTCCACCTCAACCTCCACCTCCACCTCAACCTCCACCATCACCTCCACCTCCACCTCCACCTCCACCTCAACCTACACCATCACCTCCACCTCCACCTCCACCTCCACCTCAACCTCCACCATCACCTCCACCTCCACCATCACCTCCACCTCAACCTACACCATCACCTCCACCTCAACCAACACCATCACCTCCACCTCCACCTCCACCTCCACCTCAACCTACACCATCACCTCCACCTCAACCTCCACCATCACCTCCACCTCAACCTCAACCTACACCATCACCATCACCTCCACCTCAACCAACACCATCACCTCCACCTCCACCTCCACCTCCACCTCCACCTCAACCTCCACCATCACCTCCACCTCCACCTCCACCTCAACCTACACCATCACCTCCACCTCAACCTCCACCATCACCTCCACCTCAACCTCAACCTACACCATCACCTCCACCTCAACCTCAACCTACACCATCACCTCCACCTCCACCTCAACCTCCACCATCACCTCCACCTCCACCTCCACCTCCACCTCAACCAACACCATCACCTCCACCATTTCCTACACCTCCACCTCCACCTCCACCTCAACCAACACCCCACCTCCACCTCAACCTCAACCTACACCATCACCTCCACCTCAACCTACACCATCACCTCCACCTCCACCTCCACCTCCACCTCCAGCCCTGTCTCCATCAGTATCTTCACCTCCACCCCTACCTACACCATCACCTCCACCCCACCTCCACCTCACTATAGCCTCCACCCCACCTACTCCATCACCTACACCATCACCTCCACCTTACTATAGCCTCCACCGCACCTCAGACATTACTTACAGCCATACAGTAGCTCCACCTCTACCATTACCCCCACCTCACCCCACCATTACCTCCACCCCACTATCTCCTCCACTCCTACCTCCACCGTTACCTCCACTTCACCCCACCATTACTTCCACCTCCACTTCCACAGTTACATCCACCGTTATCTCCACCACTACCTCCACCCTTATCTCCTTGGCTAGAGGAACTGAATCCAGCCTCCACTCCTCTGGATGAGCAGGTAACAGCCAGATTGGCTCTGATGGGCTGCAGCTCGTGCCAATGGCACCAATAGACCCTGCCTGGCAGCACTGTCGCGAGATGGAGTGTGAGTGTGAGTGTGTGTGTGTGTGTGTGTGTGTGTGTGTTTGAGAGAGAGAGAGCGAGATACTGTTTCCCCCAAGGTGCATAAGTGATGCTGATAATGTAGTGGGTGGATGGCCTTACTCACATCCCAAAATTTACAAGCAAGGTGTGTGTGTGTGTGTGTGTGTGTGTGTGTGTGTGTGTGTGTGTGTTTGTGTTTTGTTCATGGGAGAGGCATCAAATGCCATAGGCACGTCTGTGTGTGTGTGCATGTCAGGACTCATCAGGCAATGGCAGTCAAATTAGACGCACGTGTGTGTGCTTGCGTGTCTGTGTGTGTGTGTGTGTGTGTGTGTGTGTGTGTGTGTGCGTGCGTGCCGTGGTTCTGTGAGAGGGATATAGCATCAGACGATGGCATTAGTATTCGGGGTGGCACATTCCTGGCTTCAGCACCTGGCAGCATGGCATCATGGCGGTGTATGCCAGCCCCTATGCCCACCACCGCTGCCCTGCCAGCCCCTATGCCCACCACTGCTGCCCTGCCAGCCCCTATGCCCACCACACAGGCATCCGCCAGCAGCCTCATGAGTCAACACGCAGCGCTGATATTCCCTCACAAAACACATCGATTTCCCTTCTCTTTCTCAGCCTTTGTTTTTTTTTAACTCTCCCACTCTGCACTCTCTCTCTCCCCCTCTCTCTCTCTTCTCTCACTCTCTCTCTTATCACTCTTTCACTCTCCAACTCTCTCTTTCTCTCCATCTCTCTCTCTCGCTCTCCATCTCTCTCTTTCTCTCCATCTCTCTCTCTCATCTCTCTGTTCATCTCTCTCTCTCCTCTCTCTCTCACGCTCTCTCACGCTCTCCATCTCTCTCTCTCTCTCTCCTCTCTCTCTCTCTTGCTCTCCATCTCTCTCTTTCTCTCCATCTCTCTTTCTCTCTCATCTCTCTCTGTTCATCTCTCGCCCACTTCTGCAGCTGCCCACTCATCTGTTCTCCTCCTCTCCTGGGCTGAAACATCCTCCTAAAACACGCTGAGCTACTGTAATGGGCGCGCACACACACACACACACACACACACACACACACACACACACACACACACACACACACACACACACACACACACACACACACACAGATATTCAAGAACGGCGCTGCTGTCTAGAAGTGGAGGGCTGTTTGGATAGTCCTTACTGGGAAACTCTTTCATGCTCAACTGCTCTACAGAGCAGAGCCATTAATGCTGATATCAGCCTATCTATCTATCAATCAATCAATCAATCAATCAATCAATCAATCAATCAATCAATCAATAAATCAGGGGTGCTGTGGTGCAATTGACTACAGCATCCGCAACACAATTGGCCCCAAATGTCAAAATCAATCAATAAATCAATCAATTAATTAAGGGAGCTTGAGGAGCTGTCTCTTTTCCTCCCTCTGCTTCCCCAGTGCCGGTAACTCAACATGTGGCCCAATCAGGAGGAGCTCTTTGAGATACGACACTCACGGCACACTCGTGTCAGCGCTCTCATATGGCGATGTCATTTCCTCCATGACAGCACACAGAGGCGGCGGTGGTGGCGGGCCCCTTCCTGATGGACGGGCCCGCGGTGCAGACGCACACTGTCATTGGCCGCAGCCAGCAGCTGCTGCCATGGTCACCAGTCCTGAGTGACAGACACACACACACACACACACACACACACACACACACACATACACACGCACGCATGCACTCACACACGCACACACACACGCACAAATGCACGCCCGCACGCACACGCACACACACGCATGCAAGCACGCACTCCTGCACACACACACTCACGCACTCATACGCACGCATGCACGCACACACACACACACAGTCACTACTCACTCACACACACACACACACACACACACACTCATTTGGCGTAGCCAGCAGCTTCCGTCGCGGTCACCGGATCAGAGTCCGCTATGTGCCGGATGAGAGTGGGCAAGTCAAGGTCTGACAGCGCCAGCGAGCAGCGAGCAGCGTCGAGACGGGGGACGAGCGCGACCCAATTAAGCAGGCAGCGGGGGAGGGGGGGGGTGGGGGGGGGGGTGACACGGAGGGGAGCGGGGGGGAAAGGGGAGGTGGCGTCACCCAGACTACGCAAAGATGCTCCTACCGCTGTCGTCTGCACTGCAAGGTGGTCAAGGCAGAACAGGAGAACAGCGGTGCTGCCGCACTGCCTCGGTACCGCAGTAGAACCCCAGGTTCTCACCAAGAACAGGAGCAGGGATTGCAGTGGCGGCTAAACGCAAGTAAACGCCGTTTATGCACCTCTGACATTTCAGAAATAGAGTTTATCCACCTCTTATTAGAGTCTATCCACCTCTCAAAAGAGTTTATTCACCTATTGCAACTTTTAACATTCAAAAAATCACATTGCATTACTCACATTCACAATATGTGTCCTCATCAACACTCTAGGAGCCATTTACAGTAAAAACCACTTGCATGGATACAAACATTAGACAATAACCTCCACCATCATCAAACACGTTGCCTTGGTGCAGTCCACCTCACCGAGATCCCAGAATTCATAGTTTACCCGCCTCTTATTTCGCTACTACTGTACATCCCTGATCAGGAGAACCTGATATGCATTATTGTTGACACAAGTGTGTACATGTGACCCCATACAGGGGTGTTAGAGCCAAGCTGGCTTCAGAACTGCCATTATAGCCAATATATATATTTGTTACACTTATTTATTGCCATTAGGCTTTACTGTTATTGTACATTGTGTGTCATATTTATGTTTTGTCTTGTTGTCGTTTGGTGTGTCTTTGTACCGGGTCATATACTTTGAGAAGTCCAAGACAAATTTCCCTATGGGGACGATAAAGTATCTATCTATCTATCTATCTATCAATAGCATCATGATGATACTCCTCTACTCTTGTAAATTAAACACTTGCAATGTGGACAGAAACAAAGTTAAAATGGTCACTTGCAGTCTCAAATGGCCACGAGCATACCATATAGCCATTTGAGAGTAAACCCAGAGACGAAAAAACTGCCAATAACTTTGGGAATGTAATAAAGCCCACAATTAAATAACTTTGCAGTAATGTAATATACATTCTGAACCAAAAATGGAAGATCTTTTTGGCAATAATGTAACAATTATATGCTATTGGCTGGTTATAAGGTTTTTGGCTTGGTAATAAAAATCCTTCAATAATGTTCTAAGTGGAATCTTTCTGGTTCTACAGCTGAAACAATTTCATGACCAGGTCAGATGCACACCCAAATTTGTTCAAACATGTTTAGATATTCCTTAAAGCTATATGTGATGGATTGTATAAGAAGGAGTAACTGTTTTTAATCTGTTGGAGAAACATGTAAAAATGAAGAGACTCCATGAAAAGCATACTGTATGTTCTCTTATGCTAAATAGAC
>NC_085014.1:5270681-5273181 GCF_963854185.1 Sardina pilchardus
GCTGAATAATGTAAAATAATGTCCATACAGTACTTTCATGGTTTACTGTTGCATACTGTAAGATAATGTCCACACTCTCATATGATTTCTGGCTAAATACTGTAAGATAGCATCAGAATACTCGGCTGCATATGGCTGCATTATATGAGATAATGTCCACACTCTCATGTGATTTACGGCTTGAACACGTTGCCTGCCTATGTTGCATCTGTTGAGCGCTGCATCATTGCGTGTTGATTTTCATTCTGCCACCCATGTTAACAGGCTAGATAAAAACAATAGATTTCAATATTTATACCAATATCTACATCTGCACTTCGTTTCTTCCGTTATTAATGTAACAATGTAACGATGGGCAGCTGGTAGATACTGTAGCTTCCTCCCCCGACGCCGGCGCCTGGAGAGTGCTCGGCTCCACTCCTAGTCTGAGGCACTGCAAGCAGCAGGTATAACTCTGGGCAAGCGCAGTGCTGGGCGCAGTCAACCCTACACAACTTACAGATGCATGTATTCACACTGATAAGATTATACTAGCATTACGGTTGCAGTGTATTCATTTTTAATCACTGCCATTAGTTAGAGTGACACATGGAGAAGGGGAGAGCAGAGCTATGAACTATGTAACACTATTAGACATTATTGCAAAAAAGAAAACAAATAAACCATCCAGAGTTATGTGTGTGTGTGTGTGTGTGTGTGTGTGTGTGCACAGTGCACAGCTCATGCAAATAGTGCTGCCCTAATCCTGATGGGCCTGTCTGTGGGAGCCGCAGCAGTGGTGTGTGTGTGTGTGTGTGTGTGTGTGTGTGTGTGTGATGGATCCCAGTGAGCCCTGCTCCACACAACTTCCTGACAGGTGCAAAGGCATGTGTGTGTGTGTGTGTGTGTGTGTGTGTGGCATGCGGGTGTGTGTGTGTGTGTGTGTGTGTGTGTGTGGCGTGCGGGTGTGTGTGTGCGTGTGTGTGTGTGTGTGTGTGTGGCGTGCGGGTGACTGCTGCACATTTAAGGGGTTTCACAGCTCTCAGAGCCCGTTACCAAGGTGCCGGGGCCAGGCTGCCGTAGCCATAGCAACGCAGGATTTTGGCTATTCCTGTTGGCATCCAGACACAAGGTAATTAATGCAACTTAACACATCAACACTAACGCTGTTCTGCAGCAGAGGCGC
Organism: Sardina pilchardus; assembly: GCF_963854185.1. Lineage (NCBI taxonomy): Eukaryota > Metazoa > Chordata > Actinopteri > Clupeiformes > Clupeidae > Sardina > Sardina pilchardus. The sequence continues at coordinate 5,271,847 of NC_085014.1, forward strand.
TCGATGTGTGGGGTGGAGACAGGGCAAAGAGAAGGCATCTCCAAAAGCTCATCAGTGCTTAGAGAAATGAGCTCAGTATAGATGAAGCAAACGCATACATACAGTATGCAAAAGTGTAGCTACCTTATGGCAAAATCCATATTTTGTTGAAGTGAAAAGATGTATATAACACCCCTCTCACCTCTCGAACACCCCTCGGCAGAACAAATTAACATTTCCAAATCCAACTTTCCTCAGATGTTTCTATACTGAGGCTCAATTTAAATAACTGCTGCATTATGGTACATGTTAAAGTGTCAGCATCCTTCAGCTTACAGTCATTGGGCCCTCTGAGGTACATGCACATTTGGAATGAGAAGTCAGAAGATGATGAATTCTTGGGAGGCACTGTGGTACTGCTAGTTACAGAACCAATACCATATTCTGGTCCGCTTGTCCACGGAGAGCCGGAATTTCCCGATCGAGCACCATCAGCTCTGTCCCACTCACTCGCCTCCTGACACTCTCTCCACTGTCCTGTCTGATTAAAGACATAAAAGCACTGCCCAGATATATATATATATATATATATAAAGATGATGTATTCTCTGACTCAACAAAAATATTGCGGTAGCTTTCACCAAACGCGCTTCTTTCAGATGACTGACAGAGGGTGTGAATTTGTGTAACTGTTGCCCACAAAATAGCAGAAGTGGTTTTTTTTTTTAAGATATCAAAGCATTCCATGTGTGACATGTCCGATGTGCTTAAGGGGTGAGAGTGAATATCTAGGGTTGGATCTTGAGGACCTAAAGCACCTCCAGATAGAACAGCAGGTCTGCCGGGGAGATAAGCCTTCTGATGCTGTTATGGGAGCCAGAGAGCTGCGGGCCCTGCGGGGAGATACACCTGATACAGGTGTGTGCTGACGCTCCACTACTGATGCAGCACTTCTTAAGGAGGGTTCACACCAAAGATCTGAGACGAGATGAGCTGCGATGTTCTAAAACCTTGTAAATGCGACGTTCTAAAACCTTGTAAATGCGACGTTCTAAACCCTTGTAAATGCGACGTTCTAAAACTTTGAAACTATGACTAGACATGGTGAATGCCTTGCAACGGCTTGCAACAGCTGGCAACGACCTGCTACATTTCCTTCACACCGCTGCAACTCCTTCTGCAACGATTTTGTTTCGTCGTGGATCGTTAGTGTGAATTGGGCCTTACACAAACAGGGCTCCAGAATCAGAATTAGAATTGGAATTGGAATCAGAATCACAACTGGAATCAGAATGAGAATTGTGTTTTAATGTGTCTCTGGCAGTAAAGAAACAATAAGGTACTGTAGACACCAAC
>NC_085014.1:5285681-5363181 GCF_963854185.1 Sardina pilchardus
GGCCAATGGGACTCTGCACGGCAAACAACCACCACAGTCTCCCATGATGCAACTGTGTCTGTGTCAGATGGAGCAACAGCGCAGTCGTGGAGATCACACACCTCACAGTAGCTGAAGACCTGTTTGAGCCTTTGACTATATTCAGAACATGCTTTCCCACTAACATTAACTTAATGTCATTCCATAACAGAGCTACACTTGAAACGTGATGCGATTCAAACAAACAGGTTGGACTCCTTGTTGGCCATGGGCATTATTTGATATACTCCATTCAAACTGTTGGTGAGGGACACACACACATACACACACACACACACACGTGTGGTTAGAGAAGGCCGAGGTGTCCAGTCATTCTCTCAGCCGCACCCTCAGGGGTCCAGTCGTGGTGACGGACGGCCGTGTTTTGAGAGGCAGGATGTGCAGCTGGTGGCTGTTAGCAGCATTGGGTCGGGTAGCGTGGAGCGCGGCGGCGCCACTGCAGTTTCCATCCCTAATGAAGTGGGTGATGAAGAGTCCTCTGCCTGCTTCCCATTAAATAAATAGTGGCGTCGCGCTCCTCGCGCGCGCCTAATTACTTTATATAAGGCCTTATCGCGCAGCCATCGAGCTGAGCGGCGTAAGGGGATATAGGTCCTGAAAGGGGATCCGGCTGTCCAGCACTGCACAGCCCTGATGCTCAAATACTAACACCCGGCTCGCGCGCACACACATGCGCATGCACACACACGCACACACACGCACACACACTAACACATGCACAGACACGGACACAGACACAGACACACGCACACACACACAAACACACATACACACACACACACACACACGCAAATGCACAGACACACACATACACACATGCGCACACACACACAACCACACACACACACACACACACACACACACACACACACACACACACACACACACACACACACACAGACGTAAAGTGTCTGAATAGGCAGGCGTGTGTTGCTGATTGACGCTCATTTGAAAGCCCCCAGGACGCTTTGTAGGGAATGAGGTCATAGCCCATTAGGCAAATGATAGCAGGGGTAACAGAAGAATATGATGGCCAGCCACTGTTGTCCCTTTCTTTTGTTGCACTTTACTAACTGAACAAGACCCTCTCTCTCTTTCTCTCTCTTTATCTATCTATATATCTATCTATCTGTCTAACTCTCTATCTCGCTTTGTGTCTCTCACTAATGATATTAGAGGTTTAGCTGTCGATATCACAATAGTTGCCTGAGAGATAAATTATGCTCAAAAGGATAGAGGATGAAAATCAGGGGGGACAACCAATCTTTGAGTAGGTTGCTCAATAACTGCTCGCCCACATGCCATTGCAATTTCCCAAATAGCACTTTCGCATCCAGTTTAAAATTAAATCAAAAATCAAAAAAATCAAAAATTGTTTTATTCAATACACATTTGGCTATCCTAATTCTGTACTAACATTTTACTTTAGGCTAAATCAAGATCTTTTGGGGCTACATAAGATAGATATAAATCTCACTGTTACCCTCTCTTCATCATATATGCGTGCTCGCCAGATTAGATTCTTTACAAAGTTTCCTACTAGTTCTAGTCTGTGAGCCTTGCACATGTACAGCCATCTGAGATGCCGGTCTGAGTTACCCGATTCGGTTTGAGTCCTCCAGCGAGGACAGCCAGTTCCTGCTAGACCGAATCCAACCTCGACCGGTACGCGCGCGCACATGCGTAAACATTAGTAGACATGCGTAAAGATATGCGCTTTTGAGTGTGTGTGTGTGTGTGTGTGTGTGTGTGTGTGTGTGTGTGTGTGTGTTTGTGAAAAGAATGAGGGGTGTATATCACACATCATTCCAGCTTAATCTCTCAATCGAAAACAGTGAAATAGGCCTACCTTCGCCCAGCCTTGTTATTCCTGTGAAATCTGCGCTCGACAGATGTCCAAGAGTCCTCTTTTGAAGTTGCGCACGAAGTCCACAGGCAAAGAGGAAAATCGTTCACAAAAGCCAGCGTTTCCATGTGTCAGTTTTGTTGTCCCCGTCAGAGTTCTTATAAAGGGATGCAATGTCATTCTGTTAAAGGGACGGATATATTTCAGTTGTGTTAAACAAACCTCTTGTTGAAGAATCCCACGGGAGTCCGAAATGACCACACAACCCCCCACGTTCCCGGGAAGAGATCCATCCCTATCGCTTCACTCCAACAAAGCAATAAAGTTGTGTCCTTGGCTTTGCTATGTCTGTTAAAGTCGGATGTTTGTGGATAATACAAAGACATTTCATCTCAGACTATGTCAGCAGGCCCATTCATGTTGGACAGAAGGTGCAGAGTTGTTGTGGTATGGGTGTATGTGTTGAATTAAGTTTCTCGTCAAACAAAACTGTGTATCACTTCCAAGATGGGTAATGGGTTATGTCGATATTTTATATAACTAATATGCAATTAATTTAAGTGCTAGCATCCGTTTTTAGCAGCTCAAAAAAGGCAGGCGTTTCAAAAAGTGTTCTGCTTGTAAGACTTGGGTTTGTGAAGTAATTCCCTGGAACACGTAAAAGGAGAAAAATAAATAAAATAAACTGTCGATGCAGTCACAGCTATGCTTAATTCTAATCACGGTCATGTCTACGTCATATCCCAGAGGTTTATTCCAACTTAAATCCAGAAATTACCGGCAAGTCATTGTTTCACCGCTTCCTTGCAACTAATTTCAAAGAGATTGAGCTGCCTGTCTCTTCCTTCGCGCCTCTCCTGTTTTGTCTCCATTTACGCCCTGAACGGGGCCAATACATGTTGTTCATGGTAGTGCAAACTATTAATCGTTTATTGCATAAGAGCAGAACTAGAAGATTGCTTCCCTATTCCTATCAAACCATAAAGTGCCTATGCAAAATAGTACTCGTGTTCGTTCCAGGTGTAATAAGTAAATTTCAACAATTCTGTCAGTCGAATTTGAACGCGTCAATATATTGTTTAAATCTCTCCAAGTAACATAAAGCTGGTGATTTTGTGTTGCCTTTTTAGTTTCTTGTCTACAAATGTAGCCTCGTGTATTTATAGTCTATGTCCTGTGTGCGTGTCTATGTGTGCGTGAGTGCGTGCGTGCGTTCGTTTGTGTGTGTGTGTGTGTGTGTGTGTGTGTGTGTGTGTGTGTGTGTGTGTGTGTGTGTGGGTGTGGGTGCGCGCGCCGTTGTATGTGCGTGTGTTCATGTGTGCGGGCGTCTCTCTCTCTCTCTCTCTCTCTCTCTCTCTCACTGCGTGTGTGTGTGTGTGTGTGTGTGTGTGTGTGTGTGTGTGTGTGTGTGTGTGTGTGTGTGTGTGTGTGTGTGCGTGCGTGCGTGTTTGGATGCTTTGCTGGGAGCTGTACGCGTGACGCGCAGGGGGTGGCCAGCGCGCGCGAATGCATGTTGTGTGCCGCTGTTTTTGGAAAGAAATATATTTTGTGCAATCCTCTCCATGACATCTATAAGAGAAAAGGTTATTCGTCATTTTTGCATGTTATGGTCACACGTCTGTCTGTAGTGTTCTGGAGGTCGTGCTGTTTTTTCGACTTATGTCTGTGCCGTTGCCTTTACTGGGGCTCTTGTCCAAGCCGCACAGAGATTCCGTCACCCCCTCCTCCATCTCCATGTACTCGGCCGCCTTGTCACCTAACGAGGAGCCAGACGGTGACCCTTTGAATTTCTTGAAGAAGTCCGGGAAATACGGGCAGCCCGGCGGAGGCTCCGACACGACAGGTGTCTGGTCCTCGTTATCGGTCTCTCGGTGGTAGAAGTAGTTGAAATTAGACACGATAACGGGCACGGGCAAGGCTATGGTTAAGACTCCCGCAATGGCACAGAGCGAGCCCACTATCTTGCCGCCGACTGTTATGGGTTTCATGTCTCCGTAGCCCACCGTTGTCATGGTAACAACCGCCCACCAAAAAGCGTCGGGGATGCTGGTGAACTGAGACGTGGGCTCGTCCGCCTCAGCGAAGTACACCGCGCTGGAGAAGAGGATGACGCCGATGACGAGGAAGAATATGAGCAAAGCCAGCTCTCGCATGCTCGCGCGAAGCGTATGTCCGAGGATTTGTAGTCCCTTCGAGTGTCGTGAGAGTTTGAATATGCGAAACACTCTCACCAGTCGAATAATTCGGAGGATGGCGAAACTCATGGCCTGTTGTCCATTGCCTTTGCTGTGTTGCTGAGCCAGATCAGTCCCGAGCGTAATGAAATAAGGCAAAATGGAAACTATATCAATTGAGTTCATAATGTTTTGGAAGAACACCGGTTTACTCGGACAGGCAAAGAAACGCACTATTATTTCAAAGGAAAACCAAATTATGCATACCGTCTCCACAATGAAAAACGGGTCGTTGAAAGGTGTAAATCCATTGTCAGCATGTGACGAATTAGTACCTGGAGTAAGAAATTCCTTGTCGTCCCTGAACTCTGGCAATGTTTCTAAGCAGAAAATAACAATTGATATGACGATTACCAAAACGGACACAACAGCAATGCCTCTGGCTGGGCTCGAGCTCTCCGGGTACTCAAACAAGAGCCAAATTTGACGTTTGAACTCGTCCTCTGGTAGCGGTTTCTCTTCCTCCTTCACAAAGCCCTCGTCTTCGCGAAACTTCAGCATTGCCTCATCTCCTAGTTCATAGAACTTAACTTCCTCGGAAAATATGTCAAATGGAACATTAACGGGTCTCTTTAATCGCCCCCCTGATTGGTAGTAGTACAGAATGGCATCGAAGCTTGGTCGGTTCCTGTCAAAAAAGTATTCGTTCCGAAGAGGATCGAAATACCTGATTCTCTTTTCAGGATCCCCCAGGAGAGTGTCCGGGAACTGAGCGAGAGTCTTCATCTGGGTCTCAAACTTCAGACCCGATATGTTGATCACAACTCTCTCGCAGCAGCCGTACTCACTGTAAACATTTTCATATCCTGACTGGGGCCGCCTGTCAGTGAGAGAGATAGTCTCGTCATCATCCATGTTATAAATGAAGCTATGTCTCTTGCTTCCCCTGTCCTCCTCTTCCTCTTCGCCTTCCGCCTCCTCCTCCTCCTCTATCATAATGTCCTCCTCCGATCCGAGCAGCGCCAACTCCGAGTGGCGCAAGTCTCCGCCGAGAGCCGCACGGTTTCGCCTCCACCGCGCGACGCCCCGCTTCTTTTTCCGTTCTCTGAGAAGTTGCTGTTGTGGCTCGTTGTGGTGTTGCTGCTGCTGTTGAGGCTGTTGTGAGTACGGGGAGGCGGAGGAGAAGGAGGAGGAGGAGGAGGTGGTGGTGGAGGAGGCGTTCCCGCCGCTACTGTTGTTGGCGTTCGACGAGGAGGCGGCCCGAGACTGATGCTGCTGCTGCTGCTGCTGCTGCTGGTTGCACGAGTGGCCCCCTCCTTCTTCGCTCGCTCCCCCGGTTTCGGCAGCCGCCCGCGACTGTCGCTCTCTCTCTCGCTCCCGTTCTCTGGCACGAGCCTGGGCATAGCCGTAAGGAAGGTGACTGTTGCACCCGCCACTGTCCGCACCCACCATCGCGAACTCCATTTTGGTTTCTTCACTGGTGATTTCACCTCCTGTACAGTTTAAATGATGCCCCCATAAACGGGTGTTTTTTGGACAGATAGTACTGGCGTTTAACTATCTAATTACTCTTTTTTTAAAATTGTAGGGTGACACCTGTTTGGCTATATGGGCGCAGTTGACAAAGTCATTAGAAGTTTCTCTTTCCTCGGTAACTTAGTAGTGTGTCTCCTTGCGAAATACATTTACGAGCCTCGTTTCACATTGTCACGACATGTTGTAGGTGTTTAAGTCATTTCACCGTTGATGAAAACATCTCCAGGTTGTTGGCATGTAGAGTCCTCTCGTGTGACGCTGTGACGACATGTTGCTCAGACTTCACAAGCTAGACTGTTCTTTCGAGCGCGCTGCTGGTCGCATGTTTTGGGAGCAGCTGTGTTGAGGAGGGTTCAGACAGCCTCGCTTGAGTGATAACTGGTCAAAAATCCTACTTGTTGTTGTGGTTGAGGAAGGTTCAGGGAGTCACCTGTGCTGCCTGAATATCCCTTTGTAAATCGCACCCAGAATGCAAGTCCGCAGGCATGACGGCTCTTTCCTTGTCCGCAGTCGCTCCTGTGTGTTTTTGGGAGGTGGGGTAGGGGATGGATGGGGGCTGATGAAGAAACTGATGCTCCCAGTCTGCCCTCTTCCCCTCCGGCGAGTCTGGATCACAGGGTTTCTGTGCCGTCTGCAACAGCTGCAAGAGAGAACAACAAATATGTTATAGACCGCATGCGTTCAGGCCACATCGGATCAATTACGCGACTCAGACAAAGCGCTCATATACACGCATCTACCACCTGGCCAACACATTACAAATGAAAATAACAACAACATGATCGACAGCATCAAACAATTATATTATTATTAATGATAATAACAATAATAATGATGATAATAATTATTATAATTATTAATATTATCATTATTACTATTATTATTCGAAGTAATAGAACGCTATGATGCTGCGTAATGATAGCCTATGTTGAGAATAAATCCCTCCCGGACATTCTCACACGCAATTGCTCAAACACCCATCCCTGTGTGAAGCTAGCTTACACAGAGAAAAGGGCCAGGCACAATGTTTTCTCTCTGCCTCCACCTCCGACTCAATACGCTGTTGATAGGTGAGGACTCTAACCGCAGGTTTCTTTACAATTTGCGTCTTGCTCCGCAAACAACAACAAAACAAAAATCCCACGTAGTCGCCACCCATGGCACATTTCCCATCACCTGCCGTGTTCTGGCGCACTCTATACAGCACTTTTCGTCTCGATGCGTTATCTCAATTCAACAGGATTTCTCATTACCTGAACATTCCCCCTCCCCAAAAAATCCCAGGCACCGCTGCCTGCATCAATCTCGAGCACTCTCACACACACACACGGGGGAAACAAAAAAAATAAGGTGTACTCACACTGGTTTGGCTTTGGCAGAAGGACAGCGGTCAGGAAACGTGCTGATTGAAAGTTTGGGTATGACATGTGTAATAGCCTTGGGTTAGCCCAGAGACCAGCGCATCTGTCTGCCGCGCTGTCTTGCTCGTGTGTCGTGCGCGTTGTTGTGGAGCAGCCTCGCACCGTCGCGTCGGTCGGGCGGGCGTTCTCGCTCAGCACTGGCAGACCTTGATCATCCCCCAGCGGCCGCAGCAGGTCACTACGTGTGCTACCACCCTGCTGCAATCTCCAAAAAACTTTCTCGCTCAAACACACTCTCTCTCTCTGCGCCAGGCGGGTGGAAGAGCGAGAGAGGCGGAGAGGGAGATGGAGAGCGAAAGACGCGAATCTCTAGGCGACAGGAGTAGAGCTGCACGCTGGTGGTGTTGTTTACATATTGCGATGCAGCCGCGCTGCTCAGCATCTCGCGCTCTCCCTCTGTCGCGTCTGAACGCGACTGCCGCCACCGCTGAGCTGCCTCCCCAGCCTGGTAATTGAAAGCATTTATCAGCTCTCCCCGAGGTTAGACGATCAGTTAGACATTTAAAGCGTAAGCGATATGAATAAGCAGCACGTCAAGCCCATGAAATTTAATGTGGCGCTATCAGGATCCGCTGTAAAGGAACGGGCTGTTCCATGCACACTTGCAGTAAGTCAGATTTATAGCACCCTGCCATCGTTTGCAGGGACACTGTTTCAATATATTATTTATTCATCCCATGCTCTCTTTCCATAATCAGAAGGCATCTGGGTAACCATGCGCAGACATTATCGTGGCTGTCGCTGCCTTGCAGACGGTATTGTCTGGATGACAGGAACACCATGTCACGGGCTAATAACGCATTATCCTCAGCATAACTGAATAATGAGAGAGACGTAAGGAAATATGTGAAATGTTTTGTAAACTTTGAGCATCTCCAGTTGTTGAACAGTAAACTGGATTGTAGCTGATGTGTTATTATGAGTCATAAGCTTTTCTTTACTCTGGTCATAATACAGCAGTGGTCTCAAACACCATCTGGGGGCCCCTGAGTCTCTCTAAGACTGCAGTCAGTCTGCATATACTTTCTATCACACGTCTAGGGTGGGCATTCACCCTGTAATACCTCGTAGAAGTGTATAACGCACTATTAACAACCATCAGTGGAGCTGATGGGAGCTATTACCCCACCATAGAGTGAACACCTTCAAGTCATATGTGACCTGCTGTGTCCACCTCCCATCACATGCAGTCCCACTCATGAGATCATGCAGAACAAGTTGTGGCTTGCAGGATACTATCATCCTCAACAACAAAACCAGGAGCAGAAAGATATGACGAGCAGAGCTTAGTTGAAGTGGCAGGCTACAAGATGGATTGTAGTACACTGCAGCTGGCTGGAGGTGAGATATATCATTTCTGTTGCGACAAAGGCTCAAAAAATAGACAAATGTCATAATGTCTTCTCCTGTATCATGATAGGTATAGCCTAGGGACTAGGCCTAATACTGTATATCCCAATAAACATGTAATGTTCAAGAAACATTCTCAAAAAGTTCTCTGCAGAATATATTACAGAATGTCTTGTATGAGTCTGGTCTCATTCCCACAGGAGTTTTTCAATTGATTTTCTGTAATTTCTGATGATTATGAAGACATGCTTGAGACCATCAGGAGAGTTCACATATGTAATATGATATGTAACCGCTCTATCAGATTGACATGATCAATCAAGGTAGTCTAGCCTATTATGAGCAATGCAAAGTTTTAATGAAACAATATTCTAGTCCAATTCCAGTGCAATTTACAGCTGCAGATTCACCAGGAATCCATAACTTACTTTAGAATGCTGATTGATTTCCTTGATTGAGCACTCGGCCATTTCTGAGAGCGCTCCATTATGTTTTGTATTCTTGTCAGTAGGCTACATGCTGCCATACGCCTGCATCACGCTCTGCAGGAACCTATTTGAACGGAGAATCTCTGGTATGAAAGACAAGAGAAGTTCATCAAAGGGTTCTCGGGGTGCTATATAGAACCATGCAGGCCTTACGGAACCCTTTGGGGCTCCTTTGATGAACTCTTCAATATGGTTTACATAACTGTTTATATGAAGCCTGCAATAGAACCATCTTTGGTTCTATAGAACACATTTTTTCCTATGAGTGCACATCCTGACCCTTACTGATTGTTTGTATACAATAGATGTAAACACCTCAAGGCATATAAAGAACTACTTCCATCAGAATGAATGATACAAATATGGCGTAATGGTAAGACACCTTAGATATTCCCAGAACCCCCCCACCCAGAGACCGGCACTGACACCACACACACACACACACACACACACACACACACACACACACACACACACACACACAGACACACATTTATCACACACACAGTCACAGTGCACCACCATTGTATTGATTTACCCCACAGCCTCATGATAATCGCTTGATGGCTAGATAGCAAGTCCATGTTATTGATGCCAGGTGACACAGCTATTGGAATTCTATAGCTGGATTATTTGCTTCATACTAGTCAACAGCACTCTCTTCCCAAGAACCTATTTAAGATTCGATTAGAATCTAGGACATCGTCTGAGGGATTGCTTGAAAATTAAATGATTGAATTTGTGGAGATTGCACGATTTTGAGGAGGGGGTGTACAGACAGCAAGGAATTGCAAAAATTGACACAAATTAGTCTTTTCCATTGTTTGCAGCAAGGTGATAATAATGATTATAATAATAATAATAATAATAATAATATATTTGTTGTTGCTCTTGCTGTTACTGTTGTTTTGGTTGTTGTTGTTGTTGTTGTTGTTGTTGTCATTCTTAGTCATACAGTATATAATTAGTTCAGTCACTCGAGAGCGAGAGTAGGCTGCCGAATAAACGGTGGCGAACAGGATGTGTGATGAGAGGCTCAGGTGGTAGCAGGCTACGGCTCCCTGCTGTGGCGTCCGGTTGCTGCAGGACAGGTGCGAGGCAGGCGGGGGGGGGCGCGGGGGGGGGGGGGGGGAGATGCCTCCATTATGTTTGGCCTCAACCTGCGGCCTCTCCTGGTGTGACACAGGCACGCCTGCTGGGCAGACAGCGCCCTCTATCGGCCACTCAGCGGAAGGAGAGGCACCCACCAGGGGATTTAGACATTACATTACATTTGGCTGATGCTTTTTAGCCAAAGCGACTTACAACACAGTAAAAGTTTAAGCTTTTTAGAGCAGTTCTCACAACAATTGTAAGAAAATGTAATTTACTGTGGTACTTTCTGTTTGATTTGCCCTGTCTAAAATGCATTCAAATACCTGTAGTTGCTCAGGGCAATGCCAAAAAGAGTCAAATACCTACATATTACTGTAACTGGCCATGACACATCTACAGTGCTTGCACTAAACAACATGATCTGTTTCATTTAACGAGTACATCTGATGGTTTGGTGAAGTCCTTACCTGGACATAAACACAACCTGTTGCATCTACTACTTGCCAGAATTATGCGATCCAATTTTAGTGCAATGTAACAATATAAATATCTACTCACACACACTACCTGGTGCACTACTCACACACACACTACCTGGTGCACGCCTCACACACACACTACCTGGTGCACGGCTCACACACACTACCTGGTGCACTACTCACACACACACTACCTGGTGCACGCCTCACACACACACTACCTGGTGCACACCTTTGTGTGAAGTGTGTGGCTCAGTCACTCATCCCCTGCTGGACCACAGACCATGGAACCAGGTGGTGTTTACTCACACACACCTTTCCCACAGTGCACCTCATCTCAGGAAGAAAGGGTGTGTGTGTCTGTGTCTCTGTGTGTGTGTGTGTGTGTGTGTGTGTGTGTGTGTGTGTGTGTGTGTGTGTGTGTGTGTGTGTGTGTGTGTGTGTGTGTGTGTGTGTGTGTTGTGTGTGTGTGTGTGTGTGTGTGTGTGTGTGTGTGTGTGTGTGTGTGTGTGTGTGAGAGAGAGAGAGAGAGTTTATCTGTGTTTGTATGAGTTTATGTGCATGAGTGTGTTTGTATAGATGCCTCTGTGAGTTTGTGCATGCGTGTGTGTGTGTGTGTGTGTATGTTTTCAGTGTGAGTGCTTCAGCACAGAGGGAATTCAGGTGAGAAGCACACTGTTCCCCTGCAGGGCTGTGTGTGTGTGTGTGTGTGTGTGTGTGTGTGTGTGTGTGTGTTTGTCTCACACACACCTGGGTGTGTCTGGGTGCAGCAACAGGAAGCTGACGGGATGCCAGGCCCAGGGCTGGAATGGCAGCTAGGGATGCTGCTGTCATGGCGACGCCATGGTATCTGGTTCCCAGAGTTTAATTAGCTGGAGCTGCTCCACACTCTGCAGGGATTCTCCTGTGTGTGTGTGTGTATGTGTGTGTGTGTGTGTGTGTGTGTGTGCGTGTGCGTGTGCGTGTGCGTGTGCGTGTGCGTGTGCGTGTGCGTGTGTCTGTGTGTGTGTGTGTGTGTGTGTGTGTGTCTGCTCTGTGCTCTTTTGTTTATGCAGCCTGATGAGGCTGGATCTCCAAGGCGATCAACACAATATTTCATATGATATCAAGAGTGTTCTAATCGAGTATACATTGTGATGAGACAATAGTGATAGTGATGATGATGATGATGATGGTGATGATGATGGTGATGATAATTCTGGTGATGATGACGATGATAGTAGTAATGGTGATGATGATGATTACGATTTCCTCTTTTGATTTTACCAAAAACAGATATTGTATCTGTTGTATTGTCATATGTCTGCTTTGGCAACACTTCATGTCTGAGTCATGCCAATAAAGCTCCTTTGAATTTGAATTTGAGAGAGACAGAGAGAGACAGAGACAGAGCCAGAGAGAAAGAATGTCTGGACAAGGGAGAGGAATAATTTCATGAGGGCGAGGACCAGGGAGAGTTGAAGCAGAGCCAGGTAGAGGAGTGGTTGGACCAGGAGACGTGAAGGGAAGAGATGATGAGAGGAGTAGGAATGTGTGGTGGTGTTTAAAACAGGTAGAGGAGTGGTTGGACCAGGAGAAGGGAAGGGAAAAGATGATGAGAGAATGTGTGGTGGTGTTTAAAACAGGTAGATGGAGAAGGGAAGGGAAGAGATGATGAGAGGAGCAGGAATGTGTGGTGGTGTTTAAAACAGGTTGATGGAGATGGGAAGGGAAGAGATGATGAGAGGAGCAGGAATGTGTGGTGGTGTTTAAAACAGGTTGATGGAGATGGGAAGGGAAGAGATGATGAGAGGAGTAGGAATGTGTGGTGGTGTTTAAAACAGGTTGATGGAGACAGGAAGGGAAGAGATGATGAGAGGAGCAGGAATGTGTGGTGGTGTTTAAAACAGAGCACAACTGCTGTCACTGATGGGATATAGAATGGGACAGAACAGGGACAGAACAACACAATGTTTTCTTCTCTCCTCCCTCTATACTTGCCTGTCTTCTTCTTTTTAAAATCTGAATGTGTGTTTTTATTCTGAGATGTTTGAGCCCATTTACGTGAATCACTGGCAGCAATGTCATGTTACTACTACAGTAAGGTAAATACTATTTTTTTTTTTACTGCAGCATTTCTGTCGCTTTCTCCATGGGTAAATAAGCCATGACAATGACTGGCAAATAAAAATCTATCAGGTTTTTACTGGCATATAAAAATCTATCAGGTTTTTATATGACAGTGAAACCATTATAAGATCCTTGCTAAATCTGTGTAACCTGTAAGGACTATATATGACGTTGTATGAGGAAAATGAGAAAGAGGCCACTTTCAAGAGTAAATCATACAAGTTTCGTATATAAAACACATTTCTGGCATATACGTTTTTTAATATATCTTTTCCATGGGTATTTTTAAAAGATTTTTGTAATCCATTCTGTTTTCATGATGATGACGGTGATGATGATAACAATGCTCTCCCCAAAGTCATTAGACTCAACATATGTTTTGTGTGTGTGTGTGTGTGTGTGTGTGTGTGTGTGTGTGTGTGTGTCTGTGTGTGTGTGTGTGTGTGTGTGTGTGTGTGTGTGTGTGTGTGTGTGTGTGTGTGTGTGTGTGTGTGCGTGCGTGTGTGTTTATGTGTGTGCCTGTGTGTATGTGCTTGCCTGTGTGTGAGTGTGTGTACCAGACTGTTCCAACCCTCTCCCCTGGCTCCTGTCTTCATTTCTTCCCTCCACCTGTTCCCCTCTCATTATTCCTACCCCATGGAGGCCATCTTGGACGGGGCAGGAGGAGATGTGTTAAGAGAAGCGCCCGCTGACCTCCTTACACAACCAACACAGCAGCGGCGGAATGAGACTCACCCTGGGCAGCAACCAGGCAGGGCAGGGCAGGGCAAGGGCTGGTCACCTGGACACAGCAGCTCATTGTGTCATATTATGGGATAGAGTGTGTGATGGCACTGAGGAGTTGTGACTGTCTGCTCACTAGAAAACTGGACCTGTGTGTGTGTGTGTGTGGGCAAGTCAAACCAAGCAAATCAAAATTATAAAAATAAATGAACGAATGATCGAATGAACGAATAAACGAATGAATGAATGAATGACATCTTTACATAACTAACATGTTTAAAAAGTTGAATGTAAGCTGAGACACAAAGGGAAGAGATACTGTATGTAGCGGTGGTCAGGCAGGTACCTCCATGCTTTGGCAGTGTGCAGGGCAGGGCTGTCTCAGACAGGCGTCTGGTGTTGAGGGTCTTGTGGAAGTAATGTGAGGGGCAGGGTTTTCCGAGGGTGGGCGATGTTGATCCGCCAGCTTACGCCGGAGTTAGCTCACCTTGGAGCCCTGGACCGATGTTCCAGACAAAACACACTCCTCACACACTCTTGACCTTCTTACAAAGTTATAGGAAAGATGCTCACCCACACACAGTATACACTCGTGTGTGTGTGTGTGTGTGTGTGACTACCCCAATGGAAAGCGAGCCCATCGTATGCCAGGGCCATTGGGCTTAACCTGAACGCCCATGCTGCATGGCTGGCTCCAGTGATAGCATCGGCAGCAGGAGTGCGTAACGATCATGGAGTCCAGTGGATTACCCTCCGGCACCAGGAGGAGTGGAGCCAGGGCCATAAAAGCAGCCACTCCCAACCGTAGTGCCAGAGGACCCAACCGTAGTGGCAAAGGACCCAACCGTAGTGCCAGAGGACCCAACCGTAGTGGCAAAGGACCCAACCGTAGTGGCAAAGGACCCAACCGCCGGTGAGGGCAACATCTATATCTTCATATCTGTGTTAGGTCTGAACACCCCAGAGATTATATAGGCAGGTTGTCTGCATGTTATATTACTGGACATAACTGTGGTAAGCCAGTGGGCACTGCTCCTCTGCATACACACTCTCTCTCTCTCTACTTAACAGAGAGATTACCGGTATATAGGCAGGTTGTCTGCGTGTTATGTCTGATGCCCGTGACACTGGACCTGTGGTAACCAGCGGGAGGTCTCTGTCTGTATGCTGTTTGTCTGTATGCTGTCTCTCTCTCTTCTTTCTCTCATCCTTCTATTTCTCTCTCTTCCTTCTCTCATCCTTCTGTTTCTCTCTCCCTTCCTTCTGTTCCTTCTCTCTTCCTTCTGTTTCTCTCGCTCTTCCTCCTCATGTTCTGCTTTTCTCTCTCCCTTCTCACGTCTTTCTGTTTCTCTCTCTCTTCCTCCTCAGGTCTTCATCCCTCTCTCTCTTCCTCCTCAGGTCTTCATCCCTCTCTCCCGGGTGCTCACTCATTTAGCTGCATCTACAACTAGTCACTAAAGTCGTCGGTTTCACTAAATTCAGGTCAGAAAATGGTTTGATTCATTATTTTGCTCAAATATTTCATTTGTGTGTTTGAGAATTGTTTTATGAGGAAGGCCTAAAGCCACTTCTGTGAATTAAAATCGTTGTAGCACTGGAAATTAAATGTGAATAAGAGTTACTGTAAATGGACTAAAACTTTCAGAACATTTTCAGTGCTACAGACATATCCCATTGAAGACCTTTTTAATGGCCTTTGAATACGTAGGCCTACTATATGACAGTTCTTTAGGGCTGAAGGAGATCGGAACTGAAATAGAAGTCTAGGTGATACAACAGATGTGTTATCTGCAGACCTGCCAACCTTGAAAGAATTTTATGAGTACTAACACCCCCCCCCCAACCCCCCCCCCCCCCCCCCCCCCCCCCCCCCCCCGACGATGACGACCAAATTTCGGACCCCCGGTCGGATCCTCCAACTTACATTCAAGACTCTATTTAAGACCTTTTCTATACCACTTTGAATGAAGTTCCATACCAACTTGTTATCCGTTCGCCACTTATACAGCACAAAGTGTATGGGCTACAACCAAGGTAGCCTGGTAGCCTACTTTGGTGGCACTGTATGTGTATACAGTATGTGTGTGTGTGTGTGTGTGTGTGTCTGTGTGTGTGTCTGTGTCTGTGTCTGTGTCTGTGTCTGTGTCTGTGGGGGTGGGTGGATGGAGGGGTGCATGGAGGGGTGCATATCAATTAAAGAATATCATACAAATTACATATAAAGGCTACTCTTCACATACAATATAATGTGGGTGTGTGCAATCTACAAAAGTCTCTTTTTTTATTTGAACATGGTTCAGGCCTTAAAACAAAGACAATATCTGAGCCTGAATTATCAGGCTTTTGAAGAGGTCATAGGCCTTATGGAAACCTATTAGCATATCCTACTGAAGTAAGTATGACAAGATAGGCTATTGGAACAAATCAGAACCTATAAACTAGCCTACATTAAGCTTGCATTTGTAAAGTTGATCTGAAATGTTTAACCTGCAGCCTAAGCTACTTGCAGATTATTTTGCTTAACTAACAATGTTGTGAAAACAGTATTCAAAACATTGCATGTTAAACTGTGCCCTGTAGGAAGGAATATTCCAGATGAATAGAACGTTTCTTTGAAAGATTTCAGCATGCCAATCATCATTGCTTTTGTAGAATGACACATGCCAGTTAAGGAGCAATTCATCTTTTATTTACATAGCCTTTGATATACTGATGAAGTTCTCTGAATTCTCTACACCGTTTACACCATAAATTGTTCAAAATGAATTAATTCTTCATCACAGAATCTCGTTGTAGCCTATGCTACGTCTATTTTTACATAACTCAAGACGGCAACATAAGGTTAGCGGTCTTGTAGTGATAACGTTTGCAATATTAGAAGAAAACACGCTGCCACACTGCTATACTAATTCACTCGTTTTGAATATAATTGTCAAAGTTTAACTATACCAGCTGTGACACCCCTGTCCTCTGACATGTCAGACGCACCTGCGCTTGCACACACTTTCACTTTAGAATGGCGTGACTGAGGGATGAGAACCGCGAACACAAGTTGCAAAATAAAAGCGTGTTTGTTTATTTTCGGAATAGACGCATATTTTCCCTTTGGGATCTGCAATAGCACGGTCTCTACCGAAATTAATTGACTACTTAGTTGTACTAAGACCTTGTGAATTATATCTATGGCTGTGGCTCTGTAGCGCAGAATCAACTTCACTGACACACACTGACGAAATGCGAGATCAGACGAAATGCGTAGTTTAGAGCAGGAAATCGTACCAGCGTACTAGGAGGTCAAAATGCGTGCCCGCTACGCAAAATGCGTACATGTTGGCAGGTCTGTATCTGTTTTATTTGTGGTACAAAAGTTAAAACTGCTGCCTGACAAACAAGCACCCAGAGCTGGTCGGAAACGGAACAGTAAACCTCTGTGGAAATTCTGACCCTTTCCCAGTTGAGCATGCACCTGGTTACCATGGTTGCGCTGTGGAGCCTGGTGGGGGCGGTGGCGCCAGAGTGCCACAGGAAGTGCCACCCGGTCAACGTCACCATCACCGTGACAGCGAAGAATGGCCAATCCTGCCTCGTGGAGACCCAGGGGTGTGCTGGCCTGTGCTACAACAAGGTAACTAGAGGTGTAGAGGCGTTACTTAAGAGGTGTTTTAAGCCCCCAACCTTTGGGTGGCTCTCAACATCCCTCCTCGAGCCTTGTTCCCACTGATCTATAACTAACACTGGATAGACTATCCCATTGTTGCCGCCCCATCATTCTTTATCTAGATCAGTGAGGACGAGGATCGAGGAAGGAAGGGAGGGTGTATAAAAGGCCAAATGAGAGGCACCCCTTGTCTTCCAGGCAGGGCATGGAAGGCAGTAGGGTTAGGGCCAGGGGTTAAGATTAGGGTTGGGGGTTAAGGTTAGGTGCCTTGAAGTCAACGGTCTTGAATTTGAAAGTTAGAGCTTAAAACACCACCGGGCTGAAGAAATACGGCTTCAGAAAGTAGTCCTTTCATATAATGTTTTTACATGTGCACTGAACATAAGTGATTTCACTAATTAGCACTATCTATCCGTCTGAGGAATTATACCAATTACAGATTAATTAACCAATATGTGGCAGAACTCTACTCTCTGGAACCCCACCTGTGGATATCTCACATGTCAAGTCATATTGACAAATATCACTGAGCCTAGAGAGCCTTTTTCCACACACACATTCACCTATTCATATTGGAACAAAACTTCTGGTTCCCTCAGAGTTCTTCTATGTAAATATGAAACACACTCTTGTTTATATTTATGTGTGTGTGTGTGTGTGTGTGTGTGTGTGTCCTTCCACAGGCGTCTCTGTACTCCCTAGGACAGACCCAGGAGAGCTGCCACTTCCATGAGTCGACGTACGAGAGCGTGCAGTGCGGGTCGGAGCAGCTGCCCGTGCTGAAGGCCCTCAGCTGCAAGTGCAGCCTCTGCAGCACCGACGACTACGACTGCAGCCCCATCAGCAGCCGACCGCCCTGCCCTGCCTCCGCCTACCTCCCGCCGCAGTACCAGTACTGAGGGCAGTACCAAGACCGGGACACTGCAGGGGCCTCACCTCTCCTCTCCGCTCCACTCCGCTCCACTCGATTGGTGTGCCGTTGCTGCGAGCCGTCAGCCGAGGAGAGTCCGCCCCCTAGTGGTCGTTCAGCATACTGTTGCTGTTTCCTAACGCCTAGCAACACTCATTAAAATGTATTGTTATACGCTGCAGCAAAGGTGTCCTTTATGTAGTGCTAGCCTAAACAAAATCACTGCAGTGTGTTTGCGTGTGATGTTGAGAGATGTTCAAGTTCCATCTTGTCTTATGTTGTGGGCTGGCTACTTTAAATTGCTCAAAACACACAAAAAAAAGTAGTCCTGATACCTGAATGAAGGAGATACACACGAGAGTAATTATATCAAAAAAATGAATTTAATTACACACAAAAATAATATACAAAGGCCTCTGGCACAGAACAAGAACACTGAACGTCAATATTCACAACAAGATAGAAACAAGAAAACGAACCGTCTGAACCATTCTGAAAACTCATGATGGAAAAGAAAATGCGGGCGGTCAACAAGTGTTGCTAGTTACTGTATGCGCGACGTAGTCCACTGTCCCAACTCTTCCTCTCCACTGCCGCCGCTCCTCCTCCTCACTCGCGGGTGGCCAGCAGCCTGTCCTGTTAGAGAGAGCGCGCATTCTTCCTCTTTCTTCCTCTTCCTCCCCTTTTCAGTCTCCTCTTGCTCATCTTGGCATTACAGGTGTTAACACAGTCCTTCTCCAACTCACCTGTCCTCCCCAACCAATGATGTGTGTGTGTGTGTGTGTGTGTGTGTGTGTGTGTGTGTGTGTGTGTGTGTGGCTAGGAGGTGATCTCTTTCCTCCACCCTACCTCTACATCCTCCTCCTCTTACTCCTATCCCCTACAGCACCACCAATGGAGTGTGTGTGTGTGTGTGTGTGTGTGTGTGTGGTGTTTGTGGGTGTGAAGGTGAACGCCTTCCTCCACTCTCCTACATCCTCCTCCTCTTATTCCTATTCCTTCTAGCAGCACCAATGGGCAGTGTGTGTGTGGTGTTTGTGGTTTGTGTGGTGTGTGTGTGTATGGTGTGTGTGGTGTGTGTGTGTGTGCGTGTGTGTGTGTGGTGTTTGTGGTGTGTGTGTGTGGTGTGTGTGTGGTGTGTGTGTGCGTGTGTGCGTGTGTGCGTGTGTGTGTGTGGTGTGTGTGTGCGTGTGTGTGTGTGGTGTGTTTGTGGTGGGTGTGTGTGTGTGTGTGTGTGGTGTGTGTGTGGTGTGTGTGTGTGGTGTGTGTGTGTGGTGTGTGTGTGTGGTGTGTGTGTGTGGTGTGTGTGTGTGGTGTGTGTGTGGTGTGTGTGTGGTGAGTGTGTGTGTGGTGAGTGTGTGTGTGGTGTGTGTGTGGTGTGTGTGTGGTGTGTGTGTGTGTGGTGTGTGTGTGTGGTGTGTGTGTGGTGTGTGTGTGTGTGTGTGTGTGGTGTGTGGCTAGCAGGCGAACTTGTTGCGGATGATCTCTCCGCCCTCCACCTCCACCTGCTCGTAGAGCCACTTGCGGTCGCAGCGGCACTCGACGCCGCACTTGCGCGAGCCGCAGTCGGGGCACGGGTAGAAGCAGCCCATGCAGTCGCCGTCCAGGCAGTCGCACAGGTCGCGCCCGCACGAGATCAGCAGCCCCCGGCTGTCGTACACTTTACTCTTCCCCGTCGCCGTCTGCCTGCGGATAGTCAAACACGTGCACGAAATTAGGGGTGCGTTCCCTAAAACCATAGCGTAACTTCCCAACTATTAGGGGTGCGTTTCCTAAAACCATAGCGTAACTTCCCAACTATTAGGGGTGCGTTTCCTAAAACCATAGCGTAACTTCCCAACTATTATTACCCAAGGTTTATACATTAACTCTGCTAAATTTCTTTAGCTATGAGGTTAATACATCAGGGCAATTAATATGGTATTATTTTTGTAGTTTTAACTTTTAGCATATTACACTATCCTGCGGTTTATTCACCATGTGGCTAACACACAGGCTAGCTACATGCAGCTTAGTTGGTTGGCAATGGGATATTGCATTGCAACCAACAAAGTTGCTAACTTAGTTAGCAACTATGGGTTTGGGAAACGCGCCCAAGAGGTAGACATGGCTCATAGCAAAGGGAAATATCTGGGCCTCAAGTTCTCGTTTTGTGGAGCCGTTTTATATAATTAGACATTTTCAGATCTGAAAATTGGCCTGGTGCTTGAAGGCCTGTTTGCACATGCAGGCCTCAGGCCAGGTGAAACTCACTTAGCATTAATATCTCGTTATGAGAGGTCAAAAGTTTAAATAGACTGGAATTCACATTTTCTTTCCTTTGAGGAGAGACACTAAAGGCCTATTCGGACGGGATTAGTTTTATGGGGTGACATCAGGTAAAGTAATAATTACCAGGTA
Organism: Sardina pilchardus; assembly: GCF_963854185.1. Lineage (NCBI taxonomy): Eukaryota > Metazoa > Chordata > Actinopteri > Clupeiformes > Clupeidae > Sardina > Sardina pilchardus. Next base: position 5,305,910 of record NC_085014.1, read on the forward strand.
ATGTAGTCCCGTCCGGACGCGCCATGTCAGTAAACATAACGGAGTATGTCGGTGACATTTACAGACACTTTTACCTTCCGTAAAACAGTCCGGAGAAATTACCTTAGGTAAAATTAATCCCGTGCGAACGCGACCCTCTGTAAAGATGTCTGTAATATTTCGTCACATCCTGATTTGAAAACAATTCCACTGAATGTCTGAATGAAAACATAACATGCTGTGCAGCTCCTAATAGGACGTTAGCTAGTTTGCCTATTAGCTTGATATTGTTAGCCATTTCAAACTACTTATGGCATAACATAAAGCTAACGTTTGCTAGTTTAACCAACTTGTGTAGGTTGTAAATCTGAAAATGCCGCACGTACCTGACGCAAAGTATCACGTGCACGGCGACGAAGATGTGACGGCAGAACGTAAACGTAGTTACTCCTCCCATGTCAAGTAAAATGACAGAGATGTCTAGTCCCGTCCGAATTGGACATTTATATTACAGAGGTCATATGATAACCTGCATTACTCTACGTCCCCCCATAAAACTAATCCCGTCCGAATAGGCCTTAAGAGAGAGAGAGAGAGAGAGAGAGAGAAGAAAGACAAAGAAAAAAGGATAAGTCTGAGTGGACTCATTAGGAGCTCCTGTACCTGTCGGCCATCTTGCCTCTCCTCCTCTCCTTCTTGTCCAGCATTCTCCCCTGGAAAAAGATCAAAAATAATTTAACACAGATTCACATTAAACAACAGACGTGTTTTTCTCTCTGCACACACGCAGTGCGTGCGTTTGTTTGTTTGTGTGTGTAGAGAAAAGTGTGTTGTGTGTTTGTGTGTGCGTGCTTGTGCTTGTGTGTGTGCATGCGTGTTTATGTGTGTGTGTGTGTGTGTGTAGAGAAAAGTGTGTAGTGTGTTTGTGTGTGCGTGCTTGTGCTTGTGTGTGTGCGTGCGTGCGTGTTTATGTGTGTGCGTGTGTGTGTGTGTGTAGAGAAAAGTGTGTAGAGTGTTTGTGTGTGCGTGTTTGTGTTTGTGATTATGTGTGTGTGTGTGTGTGGAGAGAGAGAGAAAAGCGCGTAGTGCATAGTGTGTGTGTGCCTCACTCTGGCATCTTTGCTGGACTGTGTGTGTGTGTGTGTGTGTGTGTGTGTGTGTGTGTGTGTGTGTGTGTGTGTGTGTGTGTGTGTGTGTGTGTGTGTGTGTGTGTGTGTGTGTGTGTGTGTGCTCACTCTTGCATCTTTGCTGGACTGGCGCTTCTCCTGAATGCGGAGTCGGGGTTTGTCCTGCGTCAGGCCCAGCCGGGTCAGTTCGCCCGGTTGCCCACGGTTACGGCGCAGCTCGATCTGGACCAGAGGAAGAGAAGCAGCAGAGAGATCGGGAAACGTCAAAGATCCTTCATTACTGACCAGATCTAGAGCAACATAATGCATCTCTATGGAAGCAAAAAACAGCTCCTGTCTGCTTAAAGAGGCGTGTCGCAAAGACGTCATACATAGTGGGATATTAATCTCTGTCAGATTGGCAAGCAGTTCAGTTATAGTTCAGTTGTAACGTCACTTTCTAGGTCTGCTTAAAGGGGGATTTGGCCCCCTTCCCCTTTGCGAAAACAGAACACGGAAACGGTCAAACATTTGCGTCTCTCGCTCCGCTTTAATCTTCTCTGGAAACGGCCATCTAAACTAAGAGCCCATTGGGCAAGTCCCCCCACTCAGCTGCCATCTTGCAGCGCCCTTTGGGCAGCTATGGGGCAGCTACGGGGCAGCTACGGGGCAGCTAGGGGGCAGCTAGGGGGCAGATACGGGGCAGCTAGGGGGCAGCTAGGGGGCAGCTACGGGGCAGCTACGGGGCAGCTAGGGGGCAGCTACGGGGCAGATACGGGGCAGATACGGGGCAGATACGGGGCAGATACGGGGCAGATACGGGGCAGATACGGGGCAGCTACGGGGCAGCTATTTTCCTATTCAAGAGAATGAGGCGGCATACAGGAAAGGGTGGGATACGAGGAGACAGCGGCCATATTGCCGTTACGAACTAACCAAATGCATTTGAATGGAGGATTCGGTGACACTTGTTACATTATGGAGCAAAACTCAAAACTAGGAATTAATATTGGTGAGCTCACATAGTAAACAAAAGAGTAAACAAAGGAACATATTAGAGATGCACCGATTGCAATTTTTTGGCCGATTCCGATTTCCGATTTTTCATCGAGTTTGACCGGCCGATACCGATTTTAGCCGATTCCGATTTAATTTCTTCTAACCACTTTACAGCACAAACAAAGAGTTATTTTCTTGCCTATATTTTCTTTAAACATGTTAGAAATGTAATCAACTTATCAATGGCTGGTAGAAAAATGTGAATAGACAGATTCTTCTTCAAGTCTTCTTCAGCTGCAGTAATCCCAGTGTGGGACATTCATTTCACACATGTAGAAATGCACTAGGAACACTATTTATTTTCTTCTCACAACCATATGCAACATCCAACTGTAAATATCTTCAGAATACTGATAACTGAAGTTAGTACATAGGCTGAGATGTTGGAAAATGACAACAAAAAAAACTAATTTTGAGAAGCCTTGAAACACAGCAAATGACATACATTCTCAGTCCACACTCTTCTTTGAACTTTCGCGATTGCTTGCGGATACTAAGGAAGTGTCCATATTTGGATGGCATAACGTCATGCAGGAGAAACACAGCTTTCCAACGACACCACGCATGATATGTTTTGTATCACGGTCGCGGTAGTTTATGACACGTTAGAATGCTCACTTTTGGCGAATTTCGAAGAAATATACAGGCGTGATCAGACAAAAGGTAATGAAATAAACCTCTAAATGTGTAAATCCGACTTAGTTGTTGTAACAGTGTGAAAGAATACATGAAAAGTTGGCAAACCGAAGCAAAACTATGTTTATTCCTGCCGTGTCTCGCCTTAAGTTGAGTAAAGGCTATGTCGCTGCTTATTGATAGCGCTTGTGGTTCAGCTGTGGGCACGCAATTAGCGGCAAGGACGGGCTTTGATGAGCGCTGTAACCTGAAGTGACAGCTTAGTATAGTAAATTCCACGCAATATGGCAAAGCACAGCGTTCGCTGCATAGAAAAACTCAGTATTAGCGCTTTATCCAGCCCTGACTGTTGGCCTAGCTTCATCAAACTTTGCAAACTCAGCTGTGTGAGTGTGATGTTGTTACAAGTACGTGCGAGTGCATGTGACCGGCATAAAATCGGCATGTCTCAGACTAACCGGCCGGTCGCCGGTCGTGGCCGATCACGTGAAAATCGGCCGATTCCGATCGGCGGCCGATCGATCGGTGCATCTAGAACATATTTCTATATCTCATGCTTTTCAAAGCAGTCAACTGTTGCTCTGATGACAGCATCACACACACTTGGCCAATACTGCTCCCACTACCTGCTTGTTGGAGCTGAAGATGGTTGGAATGGCATCCTCTCGCAGGAAAGGCTTGCCGTTGTAGTCCCGGAAACAGTCCGGCTGGAAGTGCTCGGAGCAGAGGCAGGAGTTGGTGGTGGGGATAAAGGTCTTGCGGTTGAGACTCCGCACCCACTGCTCGGCCAGCTGAGGCTTACTGATCGGGAACCTGGGGAGAGAGAGCAGGAGACGAGAAGATGTCATGACGCATCATCTTGCTACCACCACTTTAATGGACATAGACGTTTGGCTCCTTTTACGGGGAGAAGCCCAACCTGCAAAAAAGCAGCAATCAACATTCCTGATTCCTGATCACTATAATAAGCTCAATCTTTTTAAGACTGCACATTAGTCTGGGGAGTCTGCGTGTTATTTCTACTGCACAAGAGGCGTCATGAACGGGCATTGTTCAAATGACTCCCCAAAACCAATCAGACCAACGATCCGGGTGCGTCTGGTGGATAAGCCAGTTTGTGATTGGACCCAGCAAATGTGGACACGAAGCAGGAGAGACAGATTTCCAGTCTGAGCTGCAGGGCGAAATCCAAATGGCTGGCCGATCAGGCTGGGTTTACCCAGCCTACATTCCTGATCCATTCATCTTTCACACAAACATATGGGCATTTGTGGATATTTGTGGGCGGTAAGAGGTGTGCCGTGTTGTTGGAGGTACAAACAAAATGCTGCATCGCCATTGAGCTCTCATAGAAAGGAACTGCTACAATGGTTATGACAGTATTTCGTCATGTGTAGTCGTATTGTATAATGCACAGTTAATATACAACTATCCATGTGTATTCACTTCTGGCTCCTTCAATTTGGCAACTCTAACAAGCTATTCGACATCTTTAGAATACTAAACATATTGGAGGTACCAAATATTGAGCTACTCCAGGTGCAAAATGTTGAGTTACTCCAGGTGCCAAATGTTGAGTTACTCCAGGTGCAAAATGTTGAGTTACTCCTATTTTGGCGTTGCACTGTGATTACTATTGTCTATCCGAAGTAGCTTAAGGTGTCTGTTTCGAAGTTAACTGATGGTCAAATCAACCAGAACTCCGATATTGTTGGCACCTTTTAGTAATCTGTGACATAAGCTTGTGTGAAAGAAGAACTGCCATCACCTGAATCATTTTAGCTTCAAAAACGTATACGAATTGATCAGTGTTACTCTTAACTCACTATCTACCTTATTGCAAAGTTCGCCCCTTTCTTTTTCTCATGTGAAGGCCGGTTTTCAATGTCGTTACCCACTCTTGAATGAATGCACAAAGTGTCTCTACCAAAAGGGACCATTGCGCTTGATAACCATATAACCATCAACTGAGGCAACATTTGCCCATTTTCTGAACTCGGGACAATCGAAACAATCCACTGCCCCTATTACTTTGTCCTAACATAACGCTAGCCTGCTTAGTTACAAATGTTCAACCGAAAGCGAACTTTATCGATGTAGACATGACATTAGCGTGTAAGTCTACATTAACAAAACAACATTTATATCTAGGTAACGTGCCCGCCACACAGCTAGGTACCAAACTTGCTACTTTACTAGCCAGATAGCTAACTGAGTGACTCCTCATTGACCACAAAGCAAACACAACATATTCTTACCGATAGAAACGAATTTCCGAGCCTTTTATAAAACGATTCGTGCATCCTCCTGCAGAGCAAACGATCGGCATGATGAACGATACAAATTGCACATACAGAACTCAAAAGAGTTGCGCTAATTCGGCGCATGCATCTGACTTTTTGACCACCAACCCGTTGAGTACGAGAACAGGAGATTGCGTCACCAAAGAGGCGCTCATTGGCTATGATTATGTGGCAGTACTGTAGTCTCACCACTAGGTGAAGATGTTTCGTTATTTATGGCAGAGCTCTCTGGTACCAGATAGATAGATATATAGATAGATACTTTATTAATTCTCAAAGGGAAATTCTTATTACATATTATCTGAGTGCCCCTTTCTTGCATTTCTCGCATAAATCAGGAGATAAATATCAAACACAAAGAAGTAAATCTTTGTCAAGCATAACAGCATGATGGTGAGGTTAATACAGAAGTATTTGCAAAAACATACATTGTTGTTGTTGATTTAGATCATCAATGTTACAGTTTTTCTCGATTGTTAACACACATTTTCTGAAAACATGCCTCATATTCTCAGAACTCTACACACAAATCCAAAACAACACACAATGGGCAAAACTCCACAATTCTCCTGCAAAATGCTCTTTTGTTCTCAGGAGACACACACAAACCATCATATCAAGACATTTATAAGGACCAGTTGAACACTGATGTGCTCAGTGTAAAACACTGCAATGAATTGAAAACACTTCTTCTCCATTCATTATAATGACTTGGGCCTTTTTTTGTTCAGTGTTACACTACAAACAGTACTACAACAAACAATAGATACTGTAAGCTGATACAGTAAGTTGATATGCTTACCTATCAATATTTTGAAATATATCATTGTTTTCTATTATTTTTCTTTGTATTTGCTGTAATGTTATGCCATTTTTTCGAGGACAATGCTCATGATTTCAGTTTCCTGTTCAGGAGACAGAAGCCCTTGGTAATCTTTCGGCTGCCAAACAAATAGCAAAATACTGTAAACTGTGTAGGAATACAAAGTAGAATTACTTTCCCTAAATACTTGAAACATACTTTATTTTTACAGTCTTACAGAACAGCCCACAGGCAATACTGTACTTCTGTGCTCATTGAGCTGTATTACTGTCCGGTACTGTAGGCTACTGTATTGATACGCAGCACTGCAATGTTCTAGTGGCTCGGATATCATCACAGAGATTACGTTCCTGGCCTCCCCGTCCTCCTCCTCTTACAGTACTCACTCCTCTGGATCTGCCTCTGCCTGTACTACTACTGTAATACTAAAGCTCTGATTGCTAATTGACTGTGTGACAGGAGTTTGCCCATCTGATGAGTGAGTGTGCATGGTAGGGCAGTTAGCTTTAGAATTTGAATGGCAGTGTGTTCTTTCTGAAAACAAGAGACTTTCTTCATGAAAATTGTGTCTAATGCACAGAATTGTGTGTAGTGCTTTGAAAACAGTGTGTTATAGAACTGCAATTTGAGTGTAAAGCAGAAATTGTGCTTATAGTTCAGCAGAATCGGTTCAGGAGGTTGGTGCATGAGCTACATATTATGGGAATTGTGTCTCAAGTACCAGAAATTGTGTGTAAACAATTTAGAAAAACTGTAATGCATACATTTTAACTTTCAAAGCATTGTCGTTCAAGGCGAGGTGTTATTGTGTAGTAACATTCCTACACCATTGGTGGCGCAACATAAACTCATATGACACCTCGTCTTCCAACCACTTGCTAACTAAAGAAGAAGGGATGACGTCACCTGAAAAACACAACGCTATCTAGCATCATTGGCTGGCTGGCAGTCTGGAACAGTGAAATTGGAGCAAGGTAGCAACATCATCTTTGGAGGAAAAGACGGTTTCTCAGGTGTGGCGGAACCAACTCAAACAAGCAGCGACCCAAACAAGTCTACAATGTCAGAACCGGACCCGAAATCTGTTCAAGATATGACCGCTGTGGTAAGTGAATCAGCTAGCGTATCGTTATTGCTAACGATAACTTGCCTAGCAAATACCACCCTACTCAGCTTCAAAATATGGATAAGGGCTGTTGGAACATTACTCCCAAGTCAATTATGTATCACAACTACACGGGCGATACTCTTATTTGACGCTCCACGGATGTACAGCTGTGAAAAGCAGAGTGATTAGCTCGGATAGCTAACTAACGTGGTTGCAATGTAATGTAGCCTATTTTGGACTGATGTCTTGATCGCAAGGTAGTTAGCTACTGTAGATAGTTGTGTTAATTAAAACGATATAACGTTAGAGAGCTTTACTTGGTTGACTACACTACTGAACCAAGGAAGGTGGCAAATTGATAAGTAGTTCTTTAGGTTACATTTGGCAAGCTGGTGTCGTTATGTCAAGAAGGACAAACCGCTCTGTTTGTAACTAGGACACGGTAGCTATAATGGCTTGACTATAGATAATAGTTCAGTTATATATAACTAAATTTCGTAGATAGCTAACGTCGTATTGTATCCGTAGAGGTATGTGCATTACTTTAACGTTTGGACATTAATGCTTAGGTTTCGTGGCAAAGTAGAGTCTTCCAAAGGACTAGCTGCTACCCTGGTTTGTGTGCTCATACGTTAAATTACTTTGTTTTGATCTAACTTAATCTTGACAATAACGTGCACAACTGTTAGATATGCCCAGTAGGCTACGGTTTGGTAACGTTTAACATTTTGTCGCCGATAATCTTACTGGTGGAGATTGCTTTTGAAGGACTAGCCAGAGATCTGACTGCCTCGATTCCTGTAATTTCTGAAGCTACGCTAATCTTAGCGCAGTACACTTCCACAGTTTCCATGGTTTCTGTTTGGCCAAGGCGTGGGAGGCAACTAAGTAATTTTGCTCCTCGGTGCTACGGCAAGGTGAACTGTACTCCCACCTGGTTCAGCCATTTTTTTTCGTGTTACGCTAGAGGCTGCTTGGAACGTGCCCGCCCACAAGAAAACATGGAGACGTGTTAGAATATTTTGAAGATTAGACTCTTGTTTCGTACACAGACATTTCCATTGTTTTTAACTCTTAAAGAATAAGCAGTTGTGATTTTTATACCTTTCCTTTTCCACTTATTTTAGGTCCAGACCTTACTTCAGCAGATGCAGGACAAGTTCCAGACCATGTCAGACCAGATAATTGGCAGGAATATCCTTGTTGTGCAGACCATGGTGGTGAGAATGTTTCATTATGTTAAGAGTATGTGTGGGCGTTAAGCAGCATTGAAGCACAGTGCAGCTGGTGGTCATGGTTAAAATGTGTTCTGTGAATCACAATGAAATTAACTCAAGATCCTTGTGACACTGGAACATTTGAAATGCCATCGCAAAAGACAAGCTGCAGTTAGTGTTTCACTCTTGAGCGAGATTGTGTCCTGGATTCATGGCTGATGCCGGATACTGGAGTGCTCAAGAATCCACGTTACAATTTTGCAAGGATTTGGAAAAGTTTTTTGAAAGGCTACAGTCTCCGACCCTCTCACATCTAGAGACAGATCATAGAGTCACAGACTATGATTTTCCAAAGACTTGTGATAATATCAAACATGTTTGATATTGTTGTAACGGCAAAACTAGAAAAAGACTGACTTACAACCGGTAAGATTGGCACCTTACACACAGTTGACGGGAGCATGCCGCGATTCCAGTACAACTACCATGGTTTCTGTCCGATTTGGGAAATGAAGTCGCCGAGTGTGAAAACAGATCAAAATCGTACAATGTAAGGCTGGCTTTACCTAGATCACCTTCAATGAAGGGTCATCAGAAACATTTCCAACACTCACCTTGATGCTAATGTTTCTTGGTTATTTATATGATTGCCTTCATTAAGGATGTGTGTAGTGTATAGTTATCATCATAATAAGAGGTGTGTATAGTGGGGTTATCATCGTCATATAGGTGGTGTGTATTGTAGACAGATAGTAATGTATGTACACGTGATGAAATTATTATGGATGAAATGACTGGAGTATAGACCCTTTCAATCTGTTCCTGGTTGAAACTTTCCAAACAAATGCAAATACTTTTAAATGAAATTAACCGTGGCGCCGGAAATGCCTTAAGAACCGACGTGTTTATGCAATTGAAAGGATCAATAAATGCACTGTATGTCGACTAGAGTGTGTTGTGTTGCACTCCTTAACTGGAGCCACTCGATGAGATGAGCACTCGCATCGACGACCTGGAGAAGAACATCGCCGACCTCATGACCCAGGCGGGGGTGGAGGAGGGCGAAGGGGGGGAAACCAAGCCCGCAGAAGGTTCCGCTCAGGGGTCGGAGTAAAGGTGAGAGGCCAAAGGTCAACTTATAAACATTCACACAGGAAGACTCAATCACTGAGCGTGTTTGCATGCACACTAAAAACAAATTACTACAAACAATTACTGGCAATGATCGGGTAACTGCAATAATCTGTTTTGGGTGTATACATACATCAGAATATTGACAGAAACCTAGATGTCAAACGGATGTTTCATAAACCAAACACTAAACCGATAACTACAAAAACCCGGTAATCTTTTACCGGTACCCGGTAATTCTTTTTTTAGTATGCATGTAAACGCGCTCACTCACTCACTAACACTTGCACACAAAAACTGCTTCAGGTGTGCAAATATTCGTTCTAAAGAGCACCAAAATCACAACAGGAAATTCATCCAGGCGGTGGTGTAATGACATTTTGTCGTAGTCCCACAGTGCACAGCGCGACACCGCCTGATTACCCACGGCTGTGAGGCTGAGCAGCAGAAAAGTGTGTGTGTGGGTGTAACTGTCTGCCTGCCTCAACATCAGCTGTGCCATTGTGCTGGGTTAGGCGCGATGAGGCGTGCTCGGCTGCGCTCAGCGTTGCGCCACACTTCCCACTCGCTGTCCAGGCTTAGCCCGATGGCCTTTGGGTGTCGACACGCCCTGACCGCACCCCTCCCGACCTGCTCAAGCCGTGGTTGGCAAGGTTTCCATACACATCTGACAGTAGAGATTCAGGACCGGATCCAATTGGTGACTTTTGGCTTGAAGCCATCAGGGGCAGTCTTTTGTGATTGGCCACGGTTTCCATGGGTACTGAGGGTTTTGTTTTTGTAAAGGTTCTCACTTCCCCCTGGCTGGTTCCACTGACATGATTACGTCCAGTTTTTTTTTTTTTTTTTTTTTTTTCACTCCTTTATAATGCAGTGATGAGCTAATACCGAAATAGAGGCTCATTTAAACTCATTGTTTCAAATTTCAACCCTGACATTTTTACCAGCACTGAAAAATGACAAACATTGATGTTTCTGTCATATGGGGAAAGGGTCTTGGTCTTGCAGTGTCTTAGCCCGTCTCACAGGTTCTTCGGTAGTCAGTGTGAAACTTGTAGGTTACTTTGAGGCGACCTCGTCTATATTTACGCATGTTACATATGTATGTTTACTGTTATATAAGGATGCTTTATGTAATGCATGCTGCATCTTTGCCTCACTACATATGTTATTTATATCAGCACCTGAAGGCTGGACACCCGTAGGATACATATGCTTCACCTAGTATTGTTATCTTCCATTCTGATATTCTGTGATTTGATAAACCCATGATCTCTCAACACTTTGGGGTTTCTTTTGGGGTGCACTCAAAAAAGATGCTAGAACCAAAAATGGTTCTATTGCAGGCTTCATATATGGCACCCCTACATTGTTCTTTAAACCATTTTGAAGAGTTCATCAAAGGAACCCCTAAAGGGTTTTTTTTTAAGTCTGCATGGTTCTATATAACCAAAATACCTTACGTAGAAGACATGCGTTGTGGGTGTGGGTAAGACTAATACTGTGGGTGTTAAATTGGTGTGGATTCAAACTGCATATTCAGACCGATACTCTTGAGTGGAATAACTAGTGTCCTTTATGTAAAGGCAGTGATTAATACATTTGTTTGTCTAGAAGCCTCACTCTTTCTCTCTCCCTCTCTCTGTGTGTGTGTATGTATGTGTGTGTGTGTGTGTGTGTGTGTGTGTGTGTGTGTGTAGACTCTTCCAACAGGATACTCAGTACTGCATCAATTGAAGATGTTTTTGAGAAGTTGATATTTTTTTTTAATTCTTATTCAAGGATGTATTTTTCTTTTTCCTTTTTGTCATCATTGTGATTTAATTATGACTTACTGTGTATAAGGTCTTTTATACAGTATCATGTTATTCTAACTATAAATATTGTTGGAAATGATGGTCAAATATAATTTACGTTTGTTAACCTTAAACGTGTACAGTAAGTCATCATCAGACACTAATACCAGTTACCTGCCAAATAGACATGACGACCCCAAACAAGAGATGCAAAGTTCTTTTCCTATGTCACGTTTTCTACTTCATTTGAAGTTTTTGAGACTTTCAGATGGTTCGCTGTATTTACCCTGTTTTTCTAGGCTCTCATTCATCCAGTCACTCACCATAGATGCAGGTTGTATGTGGGGTAACGCGTCACAATCATCGGAATTCATCTTAAGAAACGAGGACTGCGTTTTGCTGAAGTATTGAAGTACTGTGGCCATTGTAATCGAGGAGAAAAATATTTCAAAAATTGTGACTACAGTTGTCCCAATGTATTTATTTTCTTTGCAAAATCAAAAGATGAGGTTTTATTTTGAATTACTTTGAACCCAGTAAGCTAACATAAATAACACATCAATACATACTTCTTATAGTCACTGGTTCAAAATGGTCTCTCTTAGCAGTAGTCATAGTACAACGCTTTTAGGGAAACCCAGTCCAGCTTTTCTCATACAGTAGGTCAGAGTATCATAGTTCAAATCATCCCTGTTCTTTTGCACTGATAAGCACAGGTTGGGGTTTAAAGGGGATTTTAGGGGATTTTCTAAGAGAGTATAGTCCAATTCCAGATGAGGGGCATGTTGATCTTAAAGCATGATGTGTGTTCAGTTTTCCCAAGCAGAGGCAAACGTTTGTGGCAGTTGCCTTGTTGCTTGCCATATTATAGGCAAGACTCAAAGTGAACATCTGATAATTTTACTCCAAAACATTCAAATTTAGAGATCGAAGGAGGGGGGGGGGGGGGAAGGGAATGTTTGGGAATGTCTGCTGTTTGGGAAAATGAAGCACACGTTGGGCTCTAGGCTCAGTACACCACTAGTCTTGCTTTGTAGTATACTCCAGGCAGGGTGGGAAGGGTGGGATCTAGGGGGTTAAACTGCAAACAAATTTGGTGCTACGCCCTTACATACAGGGCTCTTGGGGCGCATAAAAAAAGTACAACAAAGTGCACTGCAACCTTTCATGCTGGGGTGCATTGCTGCTGGAGAGAGTCACTAGATCCAGTGTGCACCAATGTTGCACTGAACTGCAGTGAAGATGAGATGTTTATTTATTTTAATTTGATTATATTTTATTTTATTTGTTAGAGAGGCTGCTTGTTACTGTATATTTTTGGGGGGGAGGGAGGGGGAAGGGAGTTGATGCTTTATCATTAATAAGATATATGAGACATATATGCTTCTTGACTTGTAACACATTTGTCTTGAACTCAATTGGGCACAGTAAATACTGTATAAGCTTTTGCTCAGAACTGTGTTGTGTGGTGGTGTACCAATTGCAAAAAAAAATAAACAATTTGCTATTTCACTTCTTAGCACGGCTGTTTTTTTTCTGTCCGTATAAGACCGATGGTCTGTGGTCACTTGTAAGTCCTAAATGAGTATAGCTTCTCATGAATGGGGGGGTTGGAATAGCCAATTGTCACTCTGGAGCTCAGACCCTGGCCACCTTAATGTAGCTTAGTGGCACCTGAACATGTCAAATACTGACTTTAATCCCAATCGCTCCCCTAAACCCAGCTCTAAACCCTGAACCCTGCCTCACATACAGTACATGTGATATCCATAAGTGATTAAGTGTGCGAGGGTATAAGGGTTCAAAATGCTAACAGGAATGGGACAGCACCTGTACCATCGATCATTACATTGACAACACAAATGGTGGTCTTGGTGGTCTTCATTTGGTCTTTTATACACCCTCCCTTCCTTCCTCGATCCTCGTCCTCACTGATGTAGATAAAGAATGATGGGGCGGCAACAATGGGATAGTCTATCCAGTGTTAGTTATAGATCAGTGGGAACGAGCCCCGAGGACAGAGTGGAGAGTTTGAGAGCCACCCCCTGTATTTCACGGCACAACGCAATGAATTGTAGGTAATCCCTTGAGTAAAGTGTTCACAAATATGCTTACATGGGAATAGGGCTCAGAAAGGGTGTGAGCGAGCCCTCAAGCACTTCACAATTTTGCAGTGGGACCGCCCTAAGCCCTGGTAAAGTTTGTGGGTATGCGTTTGAGAGTGTGTGAGTGCGTAAAGGGAGAGATTGAGATTTAGCCATTGTTACTGTAAAGTGGGACCAACTCCATATTCAATACCTAATGTTAATTCATGTTACAGAAGTAATTCTGTAATTAATGTTACAGAAGTGAGAAAGGCAGGTGCCCCAATCCTTTGAAACTACTTTTAAACTGCTATTTTACTATTCTTTGTGTTATTTAAAACTATGTTTTATATAGTTATTACAATACTTTATATATATATACTTTTATACTATATTCTACTGCTATATGCTATGCCTTCCATTTGCCAATGTTGTTCCCAATGTACCCGAGGTTATGTTAAGCCATTTTCTTCCCTTAGGGGTTGTGTGCTCCCCCGGACTCCCATCGCTTTCTCAAGTTCAAAACCTTCTGCTTCAGTCGTCACTGTGCCGCACAGCTCAGCGGTGAGCTGCTCCACGAAAGCGCCATGTGCCAGAAACCGCTTCCTCTGCCAGGCCATGCACTGCTGCATGTTCAGCATTGCTGGGAACTGCTGGTGGTGGTTGTGTCCATGAAATGGTCAAAGGTGTCTGTACCAGCCTCTTGTGTTGTGTGGTGCCCGGTAGTATAACCGAGATGATGGCTTCTGTGATCAGAGTTGCCTTCTATTTTACTTGATTTTATTGCATGCTGACGGACCCATTCATCTCTTGTGCAATTCAACTTGTCCCACCCTTATATGGCACTGGCACTGCTTTTAAAGCAAGCGTCATTGTCATTATAAAAGCAGCACTGACTGCTTTTGAAACATGAACTAGTGCATAAATAAACTTCCCGAGAGTTGCTAACCATGCATGGCAAGTGGGAACAATATGTTTATATGTCCTTCCCATCGCCTTTTTTATTATGGGCTAGCTTTGGGAATCCAAAGTGTCCCTGAATTACCGGACTACTGTAACAGAACAGTTGATAGGCACAGTGAACAGTTAAATAGTTGGATAGTTTAAATATTTAATTGTGAATTATTATAGTGAGGACTTTTATTTTATTTTATTTTGAAACAGTTGTTGTCAGAGGAAACAGTTGGCGGGAATCATAGCTGATGACAACAGACAGTTGGAATGACTGAACAGTTAAATAGTTGAGCAGTTTAAATGGTTAAGTTATTTAAATGTCATGTTTGAGTTATTTCTCAATAATTTAGAACAGTTTCTTCAGTGTTTACTACACCACTAAATGTAGTCTACCAGGCTTGTTAAATTATTAATTAAAGTTTAGCAGCGAAATACAGCTTCTGTCATCTGTTATCAGGAATTTTCGAAATCCCGGAAGTACTTTTTCAACCGTGTGTGCCTAATATAACACAACAGAATTTGAATTTCACTGCAAAACTTGCTATAGAAGATTGTTGAAGACCAGTAACCACTCGGTGAGCTGCACATTTTTTAAAACGAACGTTTAGGGGTGTTTTAAGTACAGAATAGACCATGCACAAAGTGAGCAATGTTAAAGCCATACGGAGCTCCATTCTAAAGCTGCCAAATTCCACAAACAGGCTCAATCGTTGAAATTTCGGTGTCTAACACTCGTTTTCATGCTAGGCAATACAGAAAACAGGCTTAAAGTGTAAAATACCAAACTATTCCTTTAAAGACTTAAATGTAATGCCAAACATCTGCATTTTCCAAACAAGTAGGCCAGGCACTTTGCGTGTCTTATGTAGGCTACCTCACCATATTCGTTGGCCTGAATGCTAAATACATTTATAGAACATGTGAAATTAGGGGTTCCAAAACTAGACCAGTTAAGAACCACTGGCAAAAAAACGGTTCACACTTCCACTTTTGCTCAAATGGCCTAATTCCTGAACAGTTTTGTTCAGAGCTCACGCATGCCATTAGCAAGACCTGTGTCAAATTTTAGGTCAGTCCGATGAGTGGTTCGAGAGTTATGCGTGTAATACACAGACAGACGTTGCTTGCATTAAAGGTAAACTATGTAACGTTTTTCAGTTAATCAATTCGTTCCATATTGTTATGTAAGGGATAATGGCCGACGAGGTGACCGGTTTGATGGAAATAATGGCTAGGTGGAGGTCTAGAACTCCGGCGACGTACTTATTTATATGTCTTTTTCTATATGCACGCGGCCATGCGCACCCGCTCACCTTACCCGAATGCGCTAGGTGATGGGGGCGGTCTGAAGAGCAAGTGCCTGTGTGAGATTTTGAATCTGTGGCGCCAGTAGGCCTAGCCTACTCAGTGCTGCGGCAACGAGTGTTTGTAAATGTTTTCCTGCGAGTTTGAAACTAACAGCAATAAAAGACTATAGGCTACTGAGGAAACTTATTTTCACATTAGTTAAATGTTGTGCGCAGTTTGGACCGGTGCGTTACCAGAGGACGCACAAAGAGAAAAAGCCTTCGTGGACTGCTGGTCCATTCACCAGATTTGGTGAGATCGATTAGCCTGACGAGCCAGACCCACATCAAGATGTAGGGTCTGGACACTCACTGTAGACAGGGCTCAATCGGAGGGGTGGGATAAACAGTTGTCTTTCAAATTCCCTCCCCGCAATAGGATCACGTTAAACGAATCATCTTCTTGTTTTCAAGTAGCAGGATGCGTAACCTTCCCTCTCCACGCAATAGGATAACACTAAACGAATCATCTTCTTGTTTTCAAATAACAGGATGCGTTACCAGCGCAACTTCTGGTCGCATGCCAGTCACCATTATGTTAAGCCCACCCACAGACTCTATACACGCTTTGATTGGCCCGCTGGTTTTTCGAGTTCTCATCTCCCTGGCTCTATGGATCGTGCCTAGTCTAGATTTCTAGGCTAGAGATCGATTGCTTTTCATATTGCTTGGTCTAGCAGAGAGACAGCAATCCCATTTTCCCTTTTTTCGGAGCATTATTATAGCCTATTTTTTGTTTGCTACATCGCGGGACGTTTTGTCGACAGCGGCCCTTTCGTTTCCTGGATTGGATTATTGACTCTTGTGCGCGGTCCTGGCCTACAGGACATCTTTCGTTTAGTTTGGACTTTTAGGTTTATTTTCGGGACTGAATGAAAGGGGGAATTGCAACGCTTGGGATTGTTTGGGACACTTTAATTGTGTGTGAATATAAAGCGCCGCTGTGCACGACCTGGGTTATTGTCTGGTGTGTGTCTTCCTTTACTGTTAAACCGAAGAAAGCGACATTGTTTCATTGGCCACGTTTTACATGATGTTTTTAATTCTGAATTAGTTTATTCAGAATTAAATAAATCGGAATTAAAATATTCTCCTTCAAGTTTACATGGAAATAATAATTCCGAATTGGCGTTTACATGGAACGGATAATTCCCCTTTATTGTATTCCGCTGAACGTCAGGGGGTCGGGAAGGGTTCCGATTGGACAGGCGGCGCATGAACGTAGCCTAATTAAGGTCTACCGGAAGAAAACAAACTTTAGCTGGCTAGCAGCTTTTTCGTCATCTCAGGTTACGTTACAGCATGGACAATAACATAATGAAAACGGTTTTCGCAGTAATTCTGATGATAATAGGCCTACTATTTAACCAGCAGCTCGAGAATATTGTCAAGCTTCACGTTTGCTAGCTGAGGAGGAGAAGACTGTCGGAGAAGGGGGGAAGAAGACGGAGTTGAATCAGCAATGAAACGAGCATACGCTTCTTCTTCCTCCTTGTCCGAGCATGCGCCAAACAAACGGGGTAAACTTTGAATCGGAATAAAGGTTTACATGATCAAGGAAGGGAGTTAATTCCGCTTTAACATCGGAATATACCAACCACTTAATTCGGAATTAAGTTTGATTCCGAATAAACATTTTCAAGCGGAATAAGCGTTTACATGGTCTTTATTAAAGCGGAATTAACTTTTATTCCGAATTAACTTGTTTTTTTTTTCGGAATTAAAGCTCTCATTTAAACGCAGCAATTGTTAGCCTATAGCCTAATCAAGAGACACACTCAGATGTGTAGTCTACGTTGTACTTCATTCTCAGAATTATCTGTTTGAAAAAGTCCAAAAAGTCAGCCTTTGGGCTGTTGACACTGGATTGGCCATATTATTGGGGGGGGGTTAAGCCATAAGTACCAACCACAAAAAAACTGGGTTTAATTCATTTTCTCGTATTTGAAAAAAATGCCCAGATCCGTTCATTGGGCGCCACGGATGTCTATCAAATGCGTCTGTGCATAGCTCATCATGGTCTTGCTTTCTCCCCTGTTCTGTGATTGGTCCACAATCTCAGGCAAAAACTAGGGCGGTAGTTTCCAGACTGCCTTAGCAGCGTGAATGAAATCACTGCACAAGGCAGGATGGGAACACCCAGGCTATGATAGAGTAGGTAAGCCAATGGTGTCATCACGTGTGGAGAGGAACTATCCTGAGAGTGATGGGGGGGAACCGAGAGAGAGAAATGGGGAACCCTGAGTACACTATACAATATTTTGACTGCGCTCTCTTGACCAAAGCAATGAGGACTCGCATTCAGGTCCCGATTCACCCCTTTTGAGCATTTGTGCCCGTTTATGCAAGCTAATGGAAAAAAAGAAAATGAATAACTGAAATCAACTGGGTGGAACATTTTGCTGAATTTTACTGAAAGTGTTCTAGTTTAGAATTGAGGACTGCACCACCTTAAATAAACTGTTGTTGAAGCAGGGCATTGGACTACATGTGTTTGAATCAAATTCAAATACACTCCTCCAGACAAAGAGGACATGGACACCATTGGTTTGGAACGTTCAGGTACGTTTTTTTTTTCCATCAATGATTTATTGAATTGTAACATAATAAACATATAAACATGTTTGACACCTATGCTAAGGAAAACATGCAAATAAGACAGACCTTCTGGTAAGTTATATTTCTCAGAGTGATGAATAATGCTACATTATCAAGATGGTTTACACAGGGTGAAAAAACTGAATAAATGGCAGATGTAATTGATCTGATATTTTACAGGTGAAACGCCTGGTCGTTTAGACTTTAGGATTGTGTTACTTGGGGCTAATTGGAGTGGGAAGAGCACAGCAGCAAACAGCATCCTGGGCCGGCAGGAAGTCGACACCCTACGAAGAACTGCGGTGTGTGTGAAGAGACAGGGCACAGTAGCGGGGCTGGAGGTCACTGTGGTCGACACTCCAGGCTGGCCAGCCCAAGTCACCTTGGAGGAATCTCTAAGACAGACAAAAAGAGAAATCCAGCTTAGCGTGTCTCTCTGTCCTCCAGGACCACACGTTTTCCTGCTGGCGATTCAGGCAAACACGACTTTTACAGAGGCACACAGAAATGCAATTCAGCTACATCTGGAGCTTCTCGGTGAGCGTGTGTGGCGTCGTACTGTAGTGTTGTTCACTCATGGGGATCGTCTAAGAAACACCACCATTGAGCAGTGCATCAAGCATTCAGGACAAGCCCTCCAGTGGCTTGTTGAGAGGTGTGGAAACAGATACCAGGTTCTTAACTGTTTGAACGATGATCGCAGTCAGATTACAGAACTGCTGGAGAAAATTAAAGACACGGAGGTATTCAACAGAGGTTGCCATTATGAAGTAAACAGCAAGAGATTACAGGAAATAACAGAACAAAAGGAGAAGGAGGAGAGGAGGGCAGGGGAAAGACAGATCAGGGTGAATAAGCAGCATTTAACGCTGCACTATGTAGGCCTAATCGGTGAGTAATTTTATGTTCTGCTTTCTCTCAGATTTAGTTCCCCCTTGCTGTCCATAGCCATGGCACTGTGTGAGGGAGAAGTTAAATTTATTTATAAAGCACATTTAAACACATTTAAGTGCAGTACAGAGTACCTACATCAAAGCAGATTATGTGTGTAAACACATTAAACACATTAAATATCTATCTAGCTATATCAAGTGGTAGCTGGTTTCACAGGTGTGGAGCCACAAATGCAATGGCTTTGATTGGGGAAAATACCAATGCATGAACATAGATAAAGTGGAGGAGACCGCTCTTTTCCCTATGGCAGTTTTAATGAACAACGTTTCGGCCTGAGCCCTTTTTCAAGTTTGCAAAACCAATGAAAAACTTTTTCAACTTTGCAAAACACACCGTTGCCAGTTGCCAGTTTTTATTGATGCCAGTTTTATTGGAAGAACGTTTTGGGCTGAAGCCTTTTTTAAGTTTGCAAAAGTTCCAATAAAACTGGCATCGGGAAAAGAATGTGTGGTCTCCTCCACTTTATCAACGTTTATGCATCCTGTGACCAGCACCTTGCAAAAACCACAGGTGTGCCTTGGTTTTCCTACAAAAAATACCAGTGCAAACTAGCTTTTTCATTAAGCTAGCTGTTCGTGTTTGGAAGGGATTGCATACCTTTAGCTCTTTAGCTTGGTAGGTTTAAACTATATTGTTGTTTAAAGAGTATAGCTCAGAATTGTAATGAAGCTGCCACATGGAAAATGACTGTGATAGTTAAAGTTACACGTTATTCTTATACAGTTCTTAACATGTTTAATTACCAATTAACATATGATAATTAAAGTACGTTTGCTGTTAGCTAGTTAGCATTGTATTGGACAAAAACGCTGTTTTTAGGCTATAATGCCTCTGAACACCTAGTGCATATTTTCCAACATAGGTGAAGTCCATCATCTCTCCGAGCTGAGGATTGTGCTCTTGGGGTACGAGAAGGCTTTTAAGAGTTCATCAGGAAACACTATCCTGGAGAGACAGGCGTTTGATACTGAAAAGAGAACAGCTCTGTGTGTGAAGAGAGAGAGAACAGTAGCAGGAAAACGGGTCATCATTGTCGACACCCCTGGCTGGAGAAACTGCGACCAACTGACAGAGTCTCCTGAGCTGACTAAGCGGGAGATTCTGCATGGCGTTTGTCTGTGCCGGCCAGGTCCCCATGCTTTTCTGCTCGCTCTTCGCCTGGATGTGTCTTTCACAGAGGATTCCAGAAGATCTGTGCAGCAGCACATGGAACACCTCAGCAAGAGAGTCTGGAATCACACTATCCTGCTGTTCACCTATGGAGAGTATCTGGGAGACACAACTATTGAGCAATACATTGAGAGTGAAGGTGAGAACCTCCAGTGGCTTGTTGAGATGTGCAAGAACAGATATCTTGTCATTGATCATGAAAACATTGTTAATGGTACACCGGGGGCAATGTTGGTTGAGAAAATAGAGGCCATGTTGGCTGCAAACAATGGCTGCCATTTTGAAATGGATGAAGAGAGACTAGAGGAGATTGAAGTGAGGAGAAAACAACAGGATGAGAAAGCAAACATAAAAATGATGGTGCGGGAAAAGAGAGACACGCTGAGATCCCAAATGGGTGAGTTTAACATGCACTATTTGGCAAAAGTATTCACTCACCTGCCTTTACTCACATATGAACTTCAATCACATCCCATCCTTGATCAATATGGTTTATTATGACATCAGTCCACACTTTGCAGCTATAACAGCTTCAACCCCTCTGAGAAGTCTTTCCACAAGGTTTAGGTTTTGTTGTGGATGAACTTGACTGGCCTGCTGAGTCCTGACCTCAACCCAATAGAACACCTTTGGGATGAATTAGAGTGGATCAGTCCAACATCAGTGTGTGACCTCACAAATCAGCTTCTGGAAGAAATGGTAAAAAATCCCTCCTAAACCTTGTGGAAAGTGTTCTCAGAAGAGTTGAAGCTGTTATAGCTGCAAAGAGTGGACCGACGTCATGATAAACCGTATGGATTAAGGATGAGATGTGACTGAAGTTCATATGTGAGTCAAGGTAGGTGAGCGAATACTTTTGGCAATATAGTTTACTGTATGTACATGTAGCCAGAACAGTATATTGAATATATCTCATTGTGTCTTATGCATTTTTGAAAATGAATTAAGGGAATGGTAAACAATAAAAATTAGCTAATAACATCAACTAGAAAATGTAATTCCATGGAAGGAATTACCATTGCATGTAAATGCAAAAAGGTCGCTGACTTTGTAAAACATTGTATTAGGCCTGTACTTAAAAAGACTACTAGGCTACACAGAAGAATAGATAAATAACAATAACCCAATTACAATTCCACTAAAATTACTTGGAGTCACATTTAAAAAGTGATTTATGAAAATGCATCAAAATTGTGGATATAGGCTATTATGGAAAATAACTCCTCATTTAGTAGAATTTAAAAGACTGAAATGAAGTTGCCAACTTCAAACGAGTTGCAAGAGCTGACACTTTAGTAGCCTACAGTGAAACGACTGGTAGGATAGCTTATAGCCATCTACACTAATGCAGGTTAAAAGTAGGCCATTGATATAGAAAAGACACCATTGGAATACGGAATACAATCTCAAACAACGCCAATCAACGATGATGCAGCAACAGGTAGGATATCTAGCAAATGTAACGTTAGATTACAGTAGGATATTTTATGTAGGCTATATTACAGGATGAGCTAGTATGTTCTTCGAAGTGTCTCCAGGTGTGTGATTGTCCTAATAGGAATGTACAATAAGCTGTTAACAAAGGTTTTTAATTTGTGAATGATACCGAAAGCTTTAAATGATTGCCTGGCTAGCAAGTCCCTATAGCTGAAACGACTAGCTTGCTAACAAACAAACAAACGTGAAAATGATACCAATGCAGTTTGTGCTAGAAACGACTGTGAGAAGGCTTGAACCTAAATGTCTATCAGGTTGGACTTCACTTAAAACGCTGGGTGAAGATCGGTGTCGTGTATAGGCTGCTCTGTGGAGATGGCTAAAAGCCCTTGTGTAAGCTGTTGGTCTTGCAGCCTACCCGACGTTAAACCTAGCCTGGAGCAAGTTTGGTTGTCGTTAGCTAAATACAGTGTTAAATTTACGTTGACGTTAGGTTCTATTGTCTTTAGCTGTTGATAACTTTACCGAGAGCAAACCGGTTACTGTAACGATAAACAAATCAAGTAAGGAGTAGCCTAACAGGAGACAAGACGATAACGTCCTGATTTACAGCAGCTATGGCATGGTAGAATGTTTTTATAGCTGTTAGCTTAATGAGTAGACATAACATCGCATAACATTCAGGTTTAGCAGCGGTGGCATGGCTTTGGATCAAAGATCCTTGATTACTGACAGCTGAGCACTGACGTAACAATTAATCTTTGCCGCCAAAGGGTCTCAATGTAAACTCTATGGGAATTTTAAACTCTTTTATCATAAATATCTCAAAAAGTATGAAGTTCACAAATGTCAAAAATACAATCGTCAAATCTCCGTTACAAGATCTTTGTATGAGTGCTTGAATGACGTCAAACGGTTCAGTGGTTTTAGTGTTATAAATCATTGATTTTGGTCGGAAGAAGAATAATCCCGATAATAAGAAGAACAGGGATAACAGTACATTGCATTGACATGCAATGTAATAATGATTAACTCCAGAGAAGCTTTAGGGGAGAAAAAGGAAATGTTAAAGAAGAGCTTAACTTACAACCTAAGCATTAAGAAGGATGTGGGAAAACGCAGACCCACATGCTAATATCAGTGTGTCAATGGAAAGAGGGAATACAAACCATGATGTTGTTTGACAGGAAACACACACTCACCAGAGCTAAGGATTGTACTTTTGGGCTCTAAGTACGCTGGGAAGAGTTCATCAGGAAACAGCATCCTTGGCCAGCAGGAGTTTGGCACCACAGGGCCTACAGCGATGTATATGAAGAGACGGGGATGGGCAGCAGTAAGGGTGGTCACCGTGGTCGACACTCCAGGCTGGTGGGCTGACCATTCCCTGGACCAGTCTGATGAAGTGACAACACACCAGATTGTCTTGAGTCTGTCTCTCTGTCCCCCAGGCCCACATGCCATTTTGCTGGCCGTACGCTTGACCACAGCTTTCACAGAGGCACGGAGATCATCAGTCCAGCAGCACCTAGAGCAGATCGATCCTCTGATATGGGGTCACAGCATAGTTCTCTTCACATGTGGAGACTTCCTCGGAGACGCCACTATTGAACAGTACATCGAGAGTGAAGGGGAACCCTTGCAGTGGCTAGTTGAGAAGTGTGGAAACAGATACCATGTTTTCAACAATGACGACAAAGGTGACCGTGCCCAGGTGATCAAGCTTCTTGAGAAGGTGGAAGAGATGTTGGCAGGACACAGCCGTAGTTATTATCAAATACAAGACAGATTATGTGATGAAATGCTGAGGAGGAGGAGAGAGGAGGAGAATAAGTTAAGAGAAAGGGTGATTGAAGAACAAAAGCACAAAGACATGCTTGGGATGCATGCAGAAGATAGTCATCTCTGGGAACTTCCAGCGATGGCAAAAAAGGTGAAAAAAAAAGCCCTGGGTCCTATAAGATTTTTTAGCAAAAAAATGAAAGGTCAGAGGAGAGCAGACAGAAATGACACTGGAAGTAGACAGGTGCTCCACAGTGCACCGGAGGACTCGACAGTGAAATTGTTTTCACATTCAGAGAGTGAGTACAGCTACAGAAACAGCCGTTCAACATAATATGGTGTGTAGCCTAACAATTGTACACAGAGGTTGGGACCTCCAGCTTTGAATGACATCTCAGACAAGTTGACCGTTCTGATTTTATAAAACCCAGAGATGTTAGCATTGATAGCAATGTTATTTCCATAACAATACATTACATTACATACACAGTATTTTGTGATTGGAACCACATTAATAATACAAATAAGTAGAGTATGTGCGACTGATTTAACAAAACACAAATATAAGATACAGGTGCTTGACAGAATATTCCTACAACTTGCACATTGTTGATGCACAGGGCAGCCATCTTTCTTGTTCTGGCTGGGTGAGGTTCCTCTATCTTTCATAGTTGGAATTCTGACTTCAGAGGGCCTGGCGATTAAAAATCCCGACATAAAATTTGGAATCCTGATCTCTGAGACAACTCTAACACACCAATAAATATCACAGTATCTATCTTGATGTTACCAGTGTCAGTGTAAATGGCTAATAATGCTTTTGTCAAAACAAGTTATTTCAAATGCTATTGAGAATTCATAAAATGTTAAATAACTGCTGATGCTAAATAACATTGTGTCAGTGTGTCTAGAAAAACTCAGACAAAAAAAAATATCTATGCTGTATATTGCAGCCTTGATGTAAATAGCAGTGTGTTTGACATTGACACCGGTTATTTAAAAACTGTCTTCATTTTCCAGTAAATCGTTGGGACCCATTAGACGTGATCTCACTGAGCAGCAGTTCTGGATATGGTGGTTCCATTGAATCTTCGAGAAGATCATCTATCGAGAACATCAGTATTTGTCGGAGGTATGAACCTAGACCTGTGGTTATTGGCTAAGTTTACGGGTGTGGTGATTGGTAATTTTCCTTGC
This sequence comes from Sardina pilchardus, assembly GCF_963854185.1. Classification (NCBI taxonomy): domain Eukaryota; kingdom Metazoa; phylum Chordata; class Actinopteri; order Clupeiformes; family Clupeidae; genus Sardina; species Sardina pilchardus. Next base: position 5,330,590 of record NC_085014.1, read on the forward strand.
ATCAGATACAAGGCATGCATGACACCTTGGAAACAGCTTCACAGTTGGTCAACAATCACTTACAAACATGCTATGTGGTATCTTTGCCAATTTGAGTGATGATTCTTTGTCTGTTTCTCTTTACAAAGAAGTAGTTTCAGTGCATCTATTGATACTGATTTGAGATCTATAGAGGGAAGCATGGAGGATGTGAGTCTCGTGGATGAAGAGCAAGCCATCAGTGATGATAAGGATGATCAGATTGAGAATGTGAAAGGGAATGGCTCTGAGGATGTGGATGAGTATGAGGATTCATTGGCCTACTGTGCTAATGCAGAAACATACACTATATTACCAAGTATTTGTTCACCTGCCTTGACTGACTCACATACTGTATGAACGTAGGTGACATCCTATTCTTAATCCATAGGGTTTAATATGATGTCGGTCCACCCTTTGCAGCTATAACAGCTTCAACTCTTCTGGGAAGACTTTCCACAAGGTTTGGGAGTGTGTTTATGGGAAGTTTTTTTTACCATTATATCAGAATTGCTTTTGTGAGGTCACACTCTGATGTTGGATGAGGAGACGGGCTCTCACCAAACTCTGTCATCCATGTCATTACAGACATTGCTTTGTACACTGGTGCACAGTCATGTTGGAACAGGAAGGGGCCATCCCCGAGTTGGGCTTAGTCCCTTAGTTCCAGTAAAAGGAACTCTGAATGCTTCAGCATTAACCAAGAGATTTTGGACATTTCCATGCTCCCAACTTTGTGGGAACAGTTTGGGGATGGCGACTTCCTGTTCCTACATTACTGTGCACCAGTCTGAGAGCCAGTCTCCTCGTGCAACCTCAGTGTGTGACCTCTCAAATGCACTTCTGAAGAATGGTCAAAAATTCCCATAAACACACTCCAAAACCTTATGGAAAGCCTTCCCAGAAGAGTTGAAGCTGTTATAGCTATAAAGAGTGGATCAACGTCATATTAAACCCTATGGATTAAGAATAGGATGTGACTGAAGGTCATATGGGGGTCGAGGCAGGTACTTTTGGCAATATAGTGTACATATATATAAAATATTTGAAATTTATATCAAATTACAAATACAAACCATTTTTCTCTATCTGCTCAAAAGTCTACACATTTCAGATGGTGAAACTCACAATCAGTGTGGACAAAGTTGCTGCAAGTCCTGTGCTGACATCACAGACTCCTCTCACTGGGTACTGATGGAGCCCTCGGTCTCCACGGAGACCGGATTCCCAGTGTATAAACACAGCACGCCCTCAGGCAGTTTTGAGTGTGTGGTGTCTGGCTTGCGCTGGGTATGTGGCAGAGAAGTCACTGTACAATATCACTTCACTGACCCTGGTGTCTACAGAGCAGAACTCGCCATGCTGCAGTATGTACCCATTGGTCCATTGATGGACATCAAAGTGCTCTCAGGTGAGCTGTTTGAGGCTCACCTTCCCCATTTTGCCTGTCTGGACGGGTCAGACTCCTCTCTTAGAGAGGCTGTGAGAGTTCTGCGTGGGGTGGACAGCAGCGTCTCCCTAGAGACCTGTGAGCTGACCCGCTTCCACGCCAAACTCCTCAAGCCCTCCTTCTCACTGATTGAAGTTCTGGTGAAAATGGGCGTCCCAATGAAAACCCATCTCGATGTGTTAATCTATCGCACCAGAGTGACTCCCTTGACTCTCCTCACATATGTTGTCCCACGAGATGCCTCCATGATTCAGGCTGTAGAGGAGGAGATATTAGAGATCCAAGATGCCAAGAGGATCAAGAAACATCGTCCACACAGGTCTATTTGGATGAACTCTAAATTCAGCCTCACCTCGTCCTGTCCTGCTGACGTTTCCCCATCGAAGATCACTCTTACATACATCCGGCCCCCTGACTTGTTTGAGGTGTTCATGGAGAATGTAGAAGACTGTTTTGAGTTAGAGGTCATCAGTCAAGGGCAGTCCATTTGGAAAGTGACAATGCGAAGCGTTGAGTTTGGTGAGACTCGAGGAGTGTCCGGTAATTCTGGAGAAGTGATGCACAAGGAGAAAAAGTCTGACAGAGACAGAAATAACAGAGGAGAAGGGAACATTTCTTCCATGTCGAACAAAGGTACAACCAACCACAACATGGTTTAGATTTCCCATCAATGTCCTGTTTTCATAGTGGGATATTGTATAGCATTTATGGGCATAACTGAGTGTCAGAATCCTGAACCTACTTGCTTTGATAATCTGTTCCTAGATCGACTGTTTATGTTTCGGCCTGACCTCATCAAAAGGATGTCAGGAGGTCTTCTCAGAGATGTGTTGGACAGGCTCCAGGCCCAGCCCTGTGTGGTCAGCAGGAGGGAGGCTGAGGAAGTCTTGCAGAGGACCAGTGTGCTGCAGGACCAGGTGACCTTCCTCGTTGACGTGGTGCTTAAAAAAGGGGACGGAGCATCTGGCATCCTACTGTCTCTGCTTGAAGAGCTGGACAACTACCTTTACCGAGACCTTGGCCTATGTGAAGAAGCAACCTATTTGTAGTGTATATACCGTCTATAGGTGTGATGCATTTATGATGACAAAGTAAGGGGGAAAAAGCTGAGGGGACATTTCAACATCATGTCAGTCAGAGAGAACCAAGCTGACCTTTAGCAAAGTTAATCTGTGGGATCACATGTTACTTTGATAATTACATGTTAATATGGCATGCATGTTATTCAATGCATGGGATCTATATCAATCATTTCCACTGATTACTATTGTGTAGTAGGATGTTTTGGACACAAGAACATATCCATGCATATCCATTTAATTATCTACATATCCATTAGTGTAAAGCCACTTACTGTTCCTCAAACTGTTGCTTATAGGCGAGGTACTCCGGCAGACGCATCACTGAATGTGGTAAAAATATAACATGACCGTGCCCTCCTGGCAGTGTTTTGGTATCGCTCACACACTTTTGAGTGAATGAGTGAGGGGACTGCTGTGTTTTTTCTGTAACTGACTGTAGCCTGCCTAAAATCTTGTTACAAGAACGCCACTTGCAGGTGAAAGAAGAGACTTCACTTAAATCATGAGATCACTGAGATGTTGATTATTGTACATTTACTGGAAGACAAAATACATTTTATCAAAAGATTAATGTATGTAGTGACAATAAATGTAAGAAACTATTCTGTAACACTGCAACATAATTAAGGACTGGGCCATTACATTGCCCCAACTTTTTTAGCCAGGCATGATCGAAATTGCACTGAAAAGATCAGTCACATATTCAAAATACACTTACACGTATTTGAAGCACTTGAGAACACAAACATAAAGCCTTTTGCATTTCCATTTTTAGCCACTCACTTGAGGAGGCACACACACACACACACACACACACACACACACAGACTCAGGCAGACAGAAACACACACACACACACACACACACACAGAGAGGTGTGTTTTTTGCAGATACCAACTGCCCATGAAATTAGAAATACTTTGTGTGAGGTCCTCTTTTTTAGATATCGCTATTCTTCCAGGCTCGTTTGTTGGCCATTAGAATCCGAAATTAAAGGTGTCTAATGCAGTGTTTCTATATTACTGTATGCTAGATGCAGAGTATCTGTGTTGATATCATAAATGTTCTTTAAATACAGACCTTCAGAAGGTGACTACTGATTGACAGAACAAATTGACAGAGGGCAGGAATAATAGGGAAGCATTTTAACATATCACCACTAGGGGGATCATTGAGCCATAATAGGGAAGTCATTGTGTCAGATACAGTACACTCCAGAGAGTAACTGCCACCTTTGGTAAAGTTGACTGAAAATCAGGTATAAAGAAAATAATCGTTTGGTGATTTAGTGTAATCCCACAATGAAAACAACTGGAAACATATAATCTTGAAGCAAAGCAAATTTATTCTGAGAATACAGGGAAATCTCAAGAAGAAATCAATTTGTTTAACAAAAACACTTTACCCATAATTATTGGCACCCAATAACTGTTTAAGTTAATTGGAGTGTCTGTGAACTTCCAGAAGAAAGAGGCTAAATTCCCTAGTAATTTTTCAATATGGGAAAGACAAGAGAATGCACTAAAAATAAAAAAAGTTTGTTGACATTTGTAAATCAGATAATTGCTATAGGCTAGCTACATTTTTGTTAGCCCCAAAATTCTTCAAAAGTGACATCCTCGCTAAAAAGATAATTTACATGGCAAAACTTTTCCGATTATTTGGAAATAATGACTAGCGATGGCATTGTCTGCTGTATATAGTCAAACTGTTGAATTTTGTTGTCAATATGACAACATAGTTGCATTATTGTTTGTGGATGGAGTTGATTGCAAGACAGTGGATATGTTTCAACGTTTTTTCAAATGGTTAAATATAACCCTGGTCATAACTGCACTTGCATCACTCATTTGACATTTCCTACAGATTAAATGGCCATGGCCAGATGCAACGTGCACATGTGTTACAGGGAGGAGGGAGAGTGTCACATTTTTTCAAAACAAAAAGTTCATTAGTACCATTTCATTAGTGTCCTTGTTAACCATCTAACAAACTAAAATAGATTAATTGGTAAATGTGTATGTCCTTGTTCTTGAAATATATATGTGGTCTAAGTACATCGACAGTTGGAACACACTCTTTGTTGTTCACCCTGACATTCATTTCTTTTTTTTGTGATTATGCTTTTTTTTATTTTCCATCAATAAAAAACACATCATACAGAGCATGCGGATGAGAATATAAAATAAAAAAAAATAAAGTAAAACAAAAAAACACACACATGCATAACACGACATCCTTAACAAACGCTGGCAGTTGACATTCATTTCTTTTGAGGAGAAAGAGCACGTGCCAGGTCTGAGACTCGGAGCGGCTTGGGCCTGCGGTGGTGGTGTGGTCAGTGTTGCCAGATTGGGCGGGTGTCCGCCCAATTGGGCTGCTTTTATATCGATCGGCGGGGGGAAATAAGCTGTAGGCGGGTAAATAAAATTTTGAGTTCAATGGTTCTCTATGAGAAAAACGTCATCTGGCGTTTTTTTGCTGAAGACGGCGGGGTGATTGGGCGGAAATCAGTCAGCCCAATCTGGCAACACTGGGTGTGGTGGACCCTGTATCACTGACCTTTGATATCACGATAAGGGGAAGTACATCTGATCATATCACATCTTTAGTTTTATCATGATGATTTTATCACGAGGTAAGATAGATACACACTGTGACTTCCATTCATTCATCTTAACCTGATGAGGCAATGGTTAAATAACTGCATTCATAACTGCATTTATTTTCCCATTTAGACTAGCTGTAGCCACGCCCCCCTCTCACACAACACTGTAGGCTACCAGAGAGGATAGAAGCAGGGCTTTGGCAGAATCCAATCAGTATAGGCTAAGTGCAAGATGGTTATGGTTATGGTTATGGTTATGGTTATGGTTATGGTTATGGTTATAGTTATTTAGCAGATGCCTTTGTCCAAAGCGACATACAAATAAATAACAATACAAATTAAATTGTCAGTGAACAATTACAAAATAGGGAGAATAGCAATATTATCAATAAAACTGTATAAAACAATAATTTTAAGCACTAACCTAATGAGAAGTAAAACAATGAAAAATATAGCTGCAAGCAGCAATGAGGGGCCAAGCAGGGAGGTTTGAAGATTTTTGCAGCGTTGGATTTGTCAGCAAATTTAGCGCATTGTCCTCAGGATGTGCTCTCAAGTCCACGTACCAAGTTTGGTGTCGATACGAGAAAGTTTTGCTAATTATAGCGCTCCTAGTGTTCAAACGTCACCAAATTTAGTTTAGGTCCTCAGGATGTGCTCACAAATCCACGTACCAAGTTTGGTGTCGATCCGAGAAAGTTTTGCTAATTATAGCGCCCCTAGTGTTCAAACGTCACCAAATTTAGCGCAGGTTCTCAGAATGTGCTCACAAGTCCACGTACCAAGTTTGGTGGTGATCCGAGAAAGTTTTGCTAATTATAGCGCCCCTAGTGTTCAAACGTCACCAAATTTACGCAGGTCCTAAGGATGTGCTCACAAGTCCACGTACCAAGTTTGGTGTCGATCCGAGAAAGTTTTGCTAATTATAGCGCCCCTAGTGGCGCTACAGCAATCATGGAAAAGTCTTGTTAATTGGTGGGTGGGGCCTTGACTTTTGCCTTAATACACTGAGCAAGTTTGAGCTTGAGAGGTTCAAGCATAGCAGAGATATTTGCATTAATGTTGTTGCTTGGCCCCCTTTAAACTCTTTGAGTGTGATTTACCCACAATGCTCAGCTCTCAATCGTCCAAACACACACCGTCGCAGAGACACCTCTGGTAAGAGTGGGCTATATATAGAGAATGAACTAGCAGCATATTTAACAGTGAGTAAGTCCCTCTATCCCTTTCGAGGCTGCGGCATTACTAAGATTCACATGGCCTCCGGCTGAGGCACAGCAGCGGAAAATCCCAGGTGTCTTACCACCCGGTAGGTGGATAGTCGTAGTGGTCATCCAGGAAATCCATAGGAAAATGTGGGAAAGTGTCCCCCCCCCCCCCCCCCCCATGACCACCATAGAGGAGAGTGTGTGTGCTTGTGTCTGAGTTTGAGAGAGAGATGAAAACATGAACGAAAAATGAGATGACTTCATGTGATTATAGCACCCACCTAGTGGTCAAAACACATGAAATGGGAGAGTGGGCGTGTGCAAATGGAACCCCCGCCCCCCACGACCCCCATAGAGGAGAGTGTATGTGCTTTTGTCTGGGTTTGGGACAGAGAGAGAGTGGATGTTAAGAAAATAGCCAAAATTAATTTCTATTTTTTTTTTTTTGTTTGTGTGTGTCCTTGGGATGTGTTCCCAAGTCTTGATACGTGAAAGCCTTGCTGAGATGTAGGTTCACTTCCTGTGTGGCGGCTTCACCGCCAATTTGGATTGGCTGTTAGAGGCGAGCACTTCCGTCAATTGTTCCACAAAGCAATGCAGTAAGAAGGCATTGTCTGAAGATGGTTTGTGCAAATTTTGGTGAGAATCGGATGAAATTTAAGACCTGTGAAACTTTTTGGAAGTTTTGACCTTGGTCTGTTGGTGGCGCTACAGCAATCATGGAAAAGTCTTGTTAATTGGTGGGTGGGGCCTTGACTTTTGTCTTAATACACTGAGCAAGTTTGAGCTTGATAGGTTCAAGCATAGCAGAGATATTTGCATTAATGTTGTTGAAAAATTGATGAATTTTGACCTGTTGGTGGCGCTAGAGTTTTGGGGTCTGGAGTCTGTAAATTGGGGAAAGTGGTCATTGGCCATAGAGAAATATGTGTGTTAAATTTCAGAACTTTTTACTGTATGGTTCTAAGGCTTCCATAGAGATATGGGTTTAATGTCTGTGTGGCGGCTTCGCCGCCAATTTTGATTGGCTGTTACGCGCAAATTATTTTGTCAATTCTTCCAGAAAGCAATGCAATAAGAAGGCATGGTCTGAAGATGGTGTGTGCAAATTTTGGTGAGAAATGGAGGAAATTTGTGACCTGTGAAACCTTTTGAAAGTTTTGATCTTGGTCTGTTGGTGGCGCTACAGCGTTAATGGAAAAGTCTTGTGAATTGGTGGGTGGGGCCATACCTTTTGCCTTAATACACTCAGGAGGTTTCAGCTTGATAGGTTCAAGCATAGCAGAGATATTTACATTAATGTTGTTGAAAAATTGATGAATTTTGACCTGTTGGTGGCGCTACAGTTTTGGCGTCTGGAGTCTGTAAATTGGGGAAAGTGGCCATTGGCCATAGCGGAATATGTGTGTTAAATTTCAGAACTTTTTACAGTATGGTTCTATGGCTTCCATAGAGATATAAGTTTAATGTCTGTGTGGCGGCTTCGCCGCCTAAGTTGATTGGCTGTTACGGGCAAATAATTTTGTCAATTCTTCCAAAAAGCAATGCAATAAGAAGGCATGGTCTGAAGATGATGTGTGCAAATTTTGGTGAGAATCGGATGAAATTTGTGACCGGAGTAGCCTTTTGAAAGTTTTGACTTTGGTCTGTTGGTGGCGCTACAGCGTTCATGGAAAAGTCTTGTTAATTGGTGGGTGGGGCCTTGACTCTTGCCTTAATACGCTGAGCAAGTTTGAGCTTGATAGGTTCAAGCATGGCAGAGATATTTGCATTAATGTTGTTGAAAAATTGATGAATTTTGACCTGTTGGTGGCGCTAGAGGTTTGAGGTCTGGAGTCTGTAAATTGGTGAAAGTGCTTAGAGTTGTGTGTAGAATAAGTGTGCCAAATTTCACAACTTTTTACTGTATGGATCTATGGGCTGCCATAGACTTCCAGAGGAGAAGAATATATACAGTTTTTGCCTATTGCTTACACACTAAAATCAAATGCTTACACCAAAGCCTCAATACCTCAACCTCTTGTATTATACTTTACACACAGTGTAACCATAGCTTAAACACATTCTCTGTTTTGCACATTGTTTGCAATTCTGCAAAACAGTTTTTGCAAAACACTACACACGTTTTCTTACATTAGACACTTTGTGCTAAAACAAAATCCCCTGGTATCATTGGGAAAACACTTTGTTCAAAATGTAAAACTCATCTGGCAATTGTAGGCACTTACTTATACACCTGAAAACACGTGCACAGAAAACAGAGCACCAATCCGTCTGAACCTTACAGTAACACTACAAATAGGCCTCCACTAAGCCATTTTGAGAACTTTGCAAGCATGGAGACAATTCATATATCAAAAGTTGTATACCTGCCCCCTTACAGTCCCTAAATGCAATTGAGGAAATAGTTCTGCATGGTGGTGGAAAGTAAATGATCGCCAACCACACGCCCGCATACCTCTTCTTCAGGCAATGTGGCAAGAGGCATGTGGAGACATTGGGGATCAATCCCCCCCATTGTATGTGTGTATGATATTGCACCTCCCACCCCCCACCCCAGCCCCCACCACATACACACCACATACACACTCACATGCACATATACACACACACACACACACACACACACACTCACACGCACATGTGCACACACACAGACATACACAGACACACACATACACACACACACACACGCAAAACCAATATATATTTTGCTGTTTTTTTCAATCGCAAATGATCCAGTAATTGTTTTACTTTTGTTTTGTTGCTATATTTGACTTTTCTATTTCTCTTTATATCTGTAAGAATGTTTGTTTTTTGTAAAAACTCTTGTTTTGATTACTGCAGAAAATCTACTTTTGAGTTTTTACAGAAGATGAGGTCTGAGAAAATGACCAAATAAAATACAAAAATAGAAACACAGACGGCAGTGTTTTCTATAAAGTGCATCAGTGTGTTACTGTCGTGTCAAATTATGGTTTATTCAATAGTCCAAAAATGAAACTTCCAAGATGAAAGAATACTGAAGATTGTGATAGCTTTATTCACCCAAGCCATGGTTCATGAAGCATGCTTCCTTGACAAATCTTTGAGTGAGCTTTTATACTCCACACACATACACTGTTCTACTGGTGTTGTCACTCAAACTGACCACCAACTCAAGGCCTTCTCGCCTGAATTTAGCCCTGGTCAGTTTTAGGATGCTTGACCAGTTGGGCTGATGGATCTCACCAAAGACACCAACTGCCTTGTTTGGCTCTCTATAAATAGCCGTACTGTAACAGTCATCAGCTTTCTCACAGAAAACTAGACTCACCGTCTCCAGTAAGTTTTACCCACATATTATATCAGGAAAAGATACTACATATTCCCCCCTTTGAGTACACCAGTACTCAGACAACTGCAAAACCCCTTTATCCTTACTGTAGTCATTATTTTATCAATAATAATGCAGTCGTTGAGCACAAGTGGATCCATGTTTACGTTTAACCAAACTTTGTTCTATGTTACCACAGATAAGTCAACTATCAATTTTCTAATAACACAACTGGTGGTTCAACATCAACTGATACTACTAAGAACCACTTACAACAATTATATGTACATTTCAGTACAAGTACCCTTATTCCAATCCCACTCTAAAATCAAATCAAAGAGTGTAGTAATCATTACCAATTGGAATGACAAATTTCAATTCCTTTCGATGGAAGCGAAAACTTTAACGGAAAACCTCAGTCATCACTGGAGGAGAAAACCGTTAAAGGAAAATTCTTCCATTACCCTGCCGTGGCAGCGGCACTTGTCTACACAAGCAAGAGGAGAAACTTCCCTTCTACTACACATATGCTTTTCCCATTCCCATAATATCACAGCACATAAGCAAATGAATTTCACATCAACGATTTTGATGGGCTTTTCCTCTCATAATCTATGCATTTGCTAAATGTAGGACCACACACTCAATTGGTTACTATCATCCACAAATTCTTATCAACATGCAAACACTCAATTTCACACAATAATGTCCAGTCTTTGTTTTCCTGGGGATGGGTGTCAATGCATACGCAAATGTATAAATACGCGTTGGATGCTGCGCTTCAAGTGTGAGGTGTGTTTACGACTGCTGCAAAAACAAATCTTCCTGTAATCCTTTGGCCATAATATTAGCCAGAGGTGGTATTGACATCCAATGCCACATCATTGGCAAGAGAACTGGTATCACTTCCAGCATTGCCTTCTGCATCCTCCTCCCTTCTCCAATCCTCAATGAGAAGAGTTAGCTGCGGCATCATTGGCTGACCTGTCGCCATTTCCATATCAGGTGTTTCCTTCCAACAAGCTTGTCATTTGTTCATCCTTCATCAACAACAGGGGCATTTGCATTCCATTCCTTCCAGCCATTATTTTGAGCACTTTTGATCTTAGACAAGGAAGAAACAAAGAAAACACAAACACAAAAAGAAGCACACATATTCCTACATCTACTTCCGTTAACTCAACACTAGCCCTTCACAAATGTTATCATTTACTGCTTCTGTAGAAGTAGTTATTAATGCTATCAAACACATGGCTTGGCTATCTTCCCATAAAGTATCTATTGACAACTCATATCTTTCCTTAACTACTCTTTTCTCACGTGGTTCAGTTATTACATTATCCCCTGGTAGAGTAGGATTAGTTTTCACATCTTTTACACTAGTTATTGTTGTTAGTAATGCAAACTTATCCCCTAGTGTGGTGCTGGATTGCTCAGTGGTTTTCACCGTAGTAGGGATGGCTTGAATGGCATTGACTTCAGTTAGAGCATCGTTGGACACTTAATTGTCCTTTGGTGGCGTTACAGACACCTGACCGTCGATCCGTGGCTGAATTAGCAGTGGCGCAAAGTTCTCCTTGGTTCCAGAGTCTGTTTTGGTAGATAAAATTTGATCAGTCAATAATTTCTGTGTTACCTGACTCGTCGATGTCGCACTGATGATCAGTGGAACATGTGGCTGGCTTATCTCCTGATGAATTGTCGGTGTATTCGCTGTTGTCGGTGATGGAGTGGTACTCATCGGAACGGATAACAGGTTCATCTCCTCCTGGGTTGAGGATGTGCCTGTTGTTGTCGGTGGCTGGCTGGGGATTACTGTTACAGATACCTGACTCACTTCCTGGTAGGTTAGTGGTGTGGTTGGATTGTGAGATGTCAGATCCGGCATCTCTGAACTCTGCTCCTGGTTGTTGTTGTTGGGACAGGGGTTGTTGATCCAAACTCCCCCCTTCCAGACTGGATACATCGCTTGAAAGTCTAGAGCCAACAGAGGGAACAGGAGCATACATGCCAGAAACACTATACCCACCAATGCCAGAATCATTTCTGTCCAACCCTCGGCTTTGTTGCTTCGGGAGAGATGAATTCTGACTCGGCCTCTCCGGAAATGTCTGTCCGGCATCCTGTTTTTTGTTCCTGATGCACCATCATCATTTGATTCTGTTCCTTCATTTTTGGGTTCTTGATTCCTATTTTCCACTATTAGAGTGGCCTGTGTCACTCTGTATGTTTCCTCTGCATCTTGTTGGAGACAGGATCACTTGAGCACCTGCAAATACTGTACACCTACTCTCCAGACTATATACTGTATTGTTCTCCTATTTCCTATAATTTCTTCCATAGGACTTACACATAAATTATAGTTAGCTAGCCTATGAATTTGGAACTATCAAAGTATTCAACACTAAAACATTAGTCATCTGAAGTATAAATAGCTAAATGCAAAGATAATACCCTTTTGTTAATCTCTGATAACCCAACTATGTAATAAATTAGGTAAACTAAACAGACAAAATCTATATCTTTAACACGATGAAGAGTCAGTTACTTGACGGTTGCCATTAAGTTGCTCCATTATCTGATGACATCATATCCCAAACCTAGGAATCATTTCTTTAATGCAAAAGTTAATTACTGTTTTTACTATCAGGACTGACCTGAACAAAATTCCACACACTTTGAAAACCCTGCAAACCACTATCAACATGTATGGGTGTCTGTTTGTTACTTTTATCATGTCAATGTAATCAATCACTAAATGTTTAAATGGTCCTTCTATGACAGTTATTTGTCCTAATGACTTAGTTACTATTTCTTACCTAATATTATGAAGACATCACCTACTGTATGACACTGTGTTAGAGAGACATCGATAACTTCCAGTAAAAATGATCCAAAACATTCATTGAAAAATGTCCTCTCACCTCCCCCCTTGCGCATGAATCCCAATCATGCGCATTGAAGATGAACATGTATAATATCTGTGGGGAAGGTACCTTATTAGTAGCATACAACCATCATACCTACTGTAGGGTTCACCCCCCTTTGTCACTTTCAGCAGCACAATGGTGTCGGTAGGCCCCCATTCCTCCTAGAAAGGCCTACATCTTGTCAATGATGGAAAGATTTTCTATTTTTCATAATGGTGAACATTCTTCAATCTTCTAAAAAATTCTTATGACCATCTTGATTCTATCTTTCTTTGCATAAAGGCTAAACAAGTTTCTCTAAATTGGCAATAATACGTTTTAATTGATTTTAGTTTATGTATTTATCTATCTATTTTATTATATTTTCCAATTACATTTATGTTGCATATGACCTTACTTCACAATTCTGGAATTGTACTTCGAGACTAAGAGTAAGGTGGCTAGGTTCCCTATGATATACAGTAATTTTATATCTACAACATACCTTGTTTCAAATTTTCTGCAATTTAATTCAATTCAATTTCAATTTCAATTTTAGTTAGAGGGGACAGTGTGCAATTAATACATAAAGGTGAACATTTGATGCATTGCACTAGAGCTAGCCTTAGGCTAGTTTCCAACTGCAGTTCCATATATGTTTATCATTTATTATTTGTCAGAAACTTCAGCTCACCTCTAGCCCTACCTTGGGTCGTCGGTAGAACCTGGTTCTTTACATATTCTATCATTATCCTTTTTAATTATCATTTTTATTATCTAATGTTATAGTGCAGTATATGGGACTTCTTAACATCCCAATATGTATACGTAGAACATATATTAGAGCATTCATTATGCCTTCAAACTTTACTTCCCTAAAAATAAACTGAATTATTCTACATTAGACTTATTGAGCGTGAGTGACCACCAGGTCCAGAAGCAATCTTTGAAGTAAGAATACCTATGGCGAATTTAAGTTATCCTTACCTTCTTACACCACCTGTTCTAAAACATTAATGGAGGTGTTATTTGACAATAAGATGAGATTATGTCATTCAATTGGATCAAATCACATTTGCCTTTACAATTTTAATTAAACAGCCATTACTGTTATTCAAAACAAGAATCAATGTATACTAAAAATTGGAGTAAGTCATAAATTAAATGTGGACTTACCCATGTGTTATTATTACCAAAATTCCTTCAGCGTGGTTTCCTCATCACTCCCTCTTATAATATAGGTATCCAACCTTCTCCTGTAGAATTCTCTAGGCCTCCTTAAAGATATATTATATCAAAAGGAAGAGAACAGTATACCTGTCGGGTTCATCCTTCAGTGCCTAGGTGCCTCCTCCCTCTCCCTGTCCTGTTTTCTTTCAGACAGTTTCAGAAGATGTGTCCATTGTCCAGTCTTTTTGCAATCATAGCAAACTGGTGGTAGCCTTGCCTCAGTTGCATTGGGGTTGGTGCTGCACAGATAGGGAGACTTGATTTGCCATTGGTGTTTACCGCATGTAGTTGATGCTGCAGGAGCTTCCATTGTAAGTTCATGTTCCATCTTTGCTCTCCAGATAGCCACTGTCGCCTTGACAAAAGCTTTAAAATTCTCAGTTTAGTTTGTCCATACTCAGCACAGTTGTGCTGAACTTGCTCAGAACTTGGTCAGGACAGGGAGTCAGCTTGGATTAACCCTTGCACATCAGCATGTCCTTACGACTGGCATACCTGTCTTCCCTTAGATATAAGAGGCAACATTATCTTTATATTTACCATTTAGCTGGAGATGATGAGGACCTCATGCTGAAGGCAGAGTGTACATTTCATTAAAGTACATCTCTATCATCTACTTTACCTTGCCCTTATGTAATTTATCATTCAGCTTCTTATCCATTCATTTCTTATATCCATACTTCTGTTATTTCCCATCAACTATGGTCACTCACTCCCAAGTCATCTTCTTACTTCTATATCTTAGGCCCTGTCTTATTAAATAAGTATAATTTGCACTGTGACTAACCTATTTCTTCCTATTGATTTGTCTTATATATTACATATAAGATAGTATTATGTAATCCCTGATCTTTGCTTTAACAGTTTTAAATCAATTAATTCTTGTATGGGCCATAGACCTACAGTATATATTCTTCAGCCCATTTTCTATACATTTTCATAAACTTTTATCAAGAAAACACAAATGCAGTTGAAGTATAATTTCCTACAGTATGTAGGCCTCATATAGTTATTTTATATTGCTCTGTAAACTAGATACATTTACTAAAAGGGAAACATTACATTTGCTAAATGGATTCTATTAACTGCAATTTGTCATGTAGCCTCTGAACATCCTGGCTACAAGTACAAGCACATATAGCATCAGTATATTAAATATATCTAAGTATAAGTGCTATGTATTGGCTGGATATACTCACCCTTTATGTATACCATACCTGTCAAAATCAGCCAAACATACTGTAAATCAATATACCATACCTGTGATTAGTACATAAAACATTAAGCTTTTCATAGTCTTTTTTAACATAAATACAACCCACAATATGTTTTACAAACATATTTTTGCTATAACCAATTAATTTATCACAATATTACCTTCCTTATGACATGTTAACCACAACCAACTTACCCACTAGTACTCAAAGGCCAAACAGCTTAGCAACCCAACAATGCCAGCAATATTTGCTAACTTTGCACCATATTGTTTAAACACTTTCACCATCGGAAACTACATTTCCAAAGTAGGAATAAATTCCTCTGGAAAGTTTGCAAAAACATAAATATTCCCATAATCTAAATTATTTCCTGCGTAGTAGTCATCCTAACAGTCGTATGTCAGTCTGAGTCAGTCTGAGTCAGTCTTTTCTTCAGTCTTACTGTCAAAACAAAATCTATTTCGATTATTATCACATGTAAATTATTCTACACACAATGACACACTGTAAACAACATAAACCCCCCGATGAGCTCTTTTCAACACTTAACACAAAGGACAATTTGGGTAGGATATGACAGTAGCCTATAGCCCGCAATGATTTTTCTTATTTTTATTTTTATTTTTTCTTCAAACCTGTTAATAAACCTTTTTCACACACCAGCTTTTTAGCCAGATGACCTTGCCCATACCAGTGCAACACTTTTAAAGATCTTAAACAGTAGCTTATACCTTTACCTTATAATGTAACCTATAAGTACACATAAATAAATAAATTACCAACCTCCTACTACATACAGTAATATATATCAGTCTTTTAATCAATACTGGACACAACAACATTCCACAACACCTAGAACTGCCGTAAGTGGTCCTCCAAAGCCTGGATTTCAAACTCTACTTTACCATAACACTTACTCAAATCGATGCATTCTTGTATGTAGTGTTGGCATCTTTTAAAAGTAAACAACCCCAACAAGTAAAAGTTCCATTCGGCACCGTACTCATCCAAAATAGCCCATAGCACATATACAGCCTTCCTCCACCAGGCCACAGCTTACTCTAATAATAGTCCCAAGGCTACTTGAAATGACCTCTCAACCCCAACATCACCCTAAGAACACCAGACATGCCAGACAATCAAGACACCTCATGAATTGAACTACTCCTATGCTATCTATATACCAATAAACTACAGTTTAACACCAAAACATGTTAACCCTCTTTATCATCACAATCATTCAAAATGGAACCATACATTCTCCAACATCAACAACCATCAACCACCAGACTTGTGTCTCTCTCTTAGACATAGTTACAACACACAAATCCCAACAGGTCAAGATGACCACCACGGCAGCCCCCCAGTGTCAAGCAATGACGCTTTCCTTTTGACAATCTATTTTTATAACAGGCTATTACTTTGTTACTGCTATTTCAGCTTATTTTCGTTTATACTATTACTTAAACTTCTATAACTCTAAAGTTTAAGAGTTATCTCAATCACTCCTTCACAGCCTTTTGAAACCTCCACCTGTTTTGTCTTTCTTTATCACAATATACTCAGCTTGAGGTACTCCTCAGCCAGCATCAATCCATTTCAGCGGACATCTGTCCACTGTATTCAGAACTCTGTCATTCTGATCTGCCGTTACCAACTTTTAAACCACGCACATTACTTAGTAGGTATCAAGTGGAAGAACAATTTCCCACTACCACATTCTCTTTATCAATCATTTCTAATGTTTTGATCATGAAAGACCAAACCTTCAACAAAACACTTACAGTTTTAAACATCACCAAAGTGAAATATTTTCCCCTTCTAAAAATCAGTCTCTAGATTGCTTAACCATTAAACCTAGGGCCCATTCACACTAGGTCCGCTGGACCGGACCCAGTATGAAAGCAACCTTAGTGAAGGTTTCATCAGACATCCTCTATTCCTCACCAAGATTCACACCAGACATTCCATAGCTATTTTTACACACAGGCCTTTACACACACACACACACATGAGAAGAACTTCGTTTCATTCATAAAACCAGTCACTGGCCTTTTACTATTTCCTCGAGGATCCTTATTATATCTCTGACAGCCCTGCTGTATTATAAAATCTGACCGCCTCGCAGTATTAAATCTTTTTATCTCTTATCTACAATAGCCCAGCTATGTTATATTCTCTGTACACAAAAATATTTTGGCTTGCCACAACAATACTCTTAATTCTATTTGCTAATGACCCAGGTCTTCCAACTACTTCCAAGCCACTCTCTGTTAGAGTGCTTGTACCTCATGCAACACACACTAACACTACACACACCACCATAAAGCTTTTCCCACAATCTTCAGTATCATTTACTTTATATTTTAGAAATAGGGCTCTTCTACAGGAGGACTTCTAGTACAGCCATACCTCAGTGAGCCAATTGATCAAAGGAGAGGCTGCTAATTAAGCAAAGCGCTTACTTTTGTTTAAGTTGTGCACATCAGCCTCTCCCCTGACCTCCTGACCATCAAGGCGGTGAGACTGTCCTACCTTTTGTTTAAGTCCTTACAAGGTCCCTTCGGTGGTCGCCAATATGTCGTGTCAAATTATGGTTTATTCAATAGTCCAAAAATGAAACTTCCAAGATGAAAGAATACTGAAGATTGTGATAGCTTTATTCACCCAAGCCATGGTTCATGAAGCATGCTTCCTTGACAAATCTTTGAGTGAGCTTTTATACTCCACACACATACACTGTTCTACTGGTGTTGTCACTCAAACTGACCACCAACTCAAGGCCTTCTCGCCTGAATTTAGCCCTGGTCAGTTTTAGGATGCTTGACCAGTTGGGCTGATGGATCTCACCAAAGACACCAACTGCCTTGTTTGGCTCTCTATAAATAGCCGTACTGTAACAGTCATCAGCTTTCTCACAGAAAACTAGACTCACCGTCTCCAGTAAGTTTTACCCACATATTATATCAGGAAAAGATACTACATTACTGGTGATATAAGGGTAATTCAAATGGTTCTTGTGTGTATAGTTTTGTTGCAAGAGTTTAGTTTTTAGAAAGGAGTGTTATATTTTGATTGCAGTGTTTCATTTTGTCATAGATGTGAGTTGTTTATCCCCAAGTGCTATGTGTTATATAGCTGTGTGTAGAGTTTTGAAATAATGAGCCAAATTCTGCAAAACGTGTGTAAGCAATAGGCAAAAACTGTAATAGGAAAAGGTACAAACACTATGGGTGCTTCGCAGCTTCGCTGCTTGGCCCCCAATGAGAATAGCAATCAAATAAGTCACTCAATTAATCATATAATAACAATAACTATGGCATGGTAAAGATGTGTGGATGAGTATCATGTCGGCAGAGGTAGACAGTAACTAAGAACTTTGACTTGATTACTGTAGGCCTACTTAAGTATGATTTTTGAATACCTATCTGTTCTTTACTTGAGTAGTAATATTGGAAACTTCTGACATTTACTCCACTACAAAAATACAAATATTGTACTTTTGACTCCACTGCATTTGAAATATGAGCATAAAGATGTTACTTTTGACCACCTTCGATTCTTTAAACACAATGATACAACAGATCATCTTGAAGTTCATTTTTCAATTTGAACTTTGCTGAATTGGCTGTGGTTATAATGGTGACATCAGATTCTTCATCAGAACATCCTCCATGTAGCCTGGGAGAACCCAGACGAACATGTTAGCAGTTGAGATTTGAGAAGTGGTCTGGTGTTATTGCAAAATTGGAATTAAATTAGACAATCACCTGAAATTCACAACAAAATGATAACTCCTTTATTTTAATGTTTACAGGTGACATTTCACAGGACTCATAGTTATCATTCTCAATGTGATTGTATAATGTGAGGCTGAGATCTAATGACTTCTTCTAGGCAAGCTTGACGTAATTTCTATAGTCATTAGAATATTTTGCAATTGCTAGATTTAGCAGAATGAGGACTCACACAACTTGACACCACCCTTCCTGTTGCTTAGCAATAGAATAATACTTCCTTAAAAATATATACTGTGTGTTTGTGCATAATGTTGTTTTGTGATATACATGTATGTTGTGAGTTTGTGGTCTGTGCTGCTCTTCTCTGCTATCTTGGCCAGGTCTTTCTTGTACAATAAATTCTTGATCGCAATGAGAATTCCTGATATAATAAAGGTAAAATGGAAAAATAGGGTGGTAGTGTAGTAGTTCAGGAGCTGGGCTAGTGTACAGTAGCCTGGAAGTTGTGGGTTAAATTTCTGGCTTCCACTGGTGTACCCTTGAGCAAGGCACTAAACCCCAAATTGATTTGTAAAGCGTTCTAAATGAAAGCAATCATTATTGACATGAATTAAGAGGGAAATTGTTTTAGTGTGTGTGTGAGTGTGTGTGTGTGTGCGTGTGTGCGTGTGTGTGTGTGCAGAACTGAATCATGTGTATTACACAATCAGTACCTCCACGCACAGCACAGCAGCGTTGGCGAATATGACTGCGACTGCTTCGAGGACTTCCTGCGCACACAGAAAGGGGTCGTCTTGTTCTGATTTTCTCTCAGGAAATTGGAATCATATGTAGGTGCGGGTTCTGCATGGGGAACCGCCATCTGTAGTCCCGGCCACAGACTACACAAATAGAGGCGGGTTCTCCAAGACACGTGCGTCTCTCTCAGGATGGCTTTTCAGGGACTTAGGGCCAAGAGGGATGCACTGGAATGTGAAGTATCAATAAATGTGCGGGTGGTCTCTCATATCCAGTTTAAAGGTATTTAAAAATACGCCCATGTAACAGTCCATTCAGAAATGCTCTCTACGCTCACTGGGGCGTTTTCGTTTAAGATCTCAAACTTATATTTTTGTACATTTTTATTTTGCTCTCAAATGTCGGAGAAAAAACAAAACTGACTAAAGACTAAGAATAGGGGGGTCCCTTTAAAGGGAGATGACAAACTGATGTATTAAGGTCGTAGAAGGATAACGCTTACACAGACGGTTACACAAAGTTCATGAGTAATGTCTCATGAGTAAGTTCTCTAAAATAGTGTTGACCTGGGAGTTAGACAAATCCTTTCCAAGAACCGTACTTGTACAGAGCACGCATATTTTAGATGGAGTCATCTTCTCATTAGCTTGGCAGGCAATGTGGCACTCACAGTAATACTCCTTAGCAATTCCCTTACACACACACACACACTCTCTCACACACACACACACACACACACACACACACACACACACACACACACGACACACTGACACAAACACACACACACATTCATGCGCACAAACACACACACACACACACACACACACACACACACACACAAACACACACTCACACACACTCACATACACAAAGAAAACTAAATTAATCGAATGAGACAGCATGCACCCAAGCCTTCTTCTTACATTAGACTAATCTTCTGACCACGACCATAGTCCACACACTTTCAAACATTCCTCATAGCTGTGGTTAATCTGAATCAGTCAAACTGGCACATAGAATGAAACACACACACACACACAGTTTGTTGAGGAATGCAGATGTGAACCATCACTTCAAAGTTATCGTCATAAATTTTGTTAGTGTATAAAATGGTGCCAAATGACCTCCTACTTAAACTTAATGCAACTGAAGCCATGCCAACACAAGCACATCAAAATGCACTGCTATCAAAGTTGGAGGTTAACCTGACTTTTAGGAGATTCATACAGTACATGCAGTGAAATAATATAATGTAAGATTTCTGCCAGTAGTTACTGGCATAAACATAGTTACACACATACAAACACACGCGCGCACACACATGCGCGTACGTACACCTCTCTTCAACACCAGCAACTTACCAGAGGCACGTTCATTAGCAGTGTGATGCTAACACTCAGCCTATGAAGCACACACTATTGGTTAACGTTACACATCATACAAATTAATATTTTGAATGTTTTGTTGTTGTTGTTGTTGTTGTTGTTGTTTATGCCCCATGCACCCTGATGTATAAGTTCACTGAAAAGGTAGAAGAGGCAGACCTGATGAGCAGCAATAGCCAGAGCTGACCATAGTGGCTAGAGAGTGATCCACACACACACAGGCCAAACTGGGACTATCCACCTGCTCTGCCCTTGGTTGTTGATCCCAGATAGGGGAAGCTGATAAAAAAACATTTTTTTAAAAAAAGTGTCAGTGCTCAGAGCTTGATGTTACAATAGAGTTGTGTAAACATCACTGGAAACTTTTTTCATCACTTTTTTTAGTGATCATTGTATTCATAATATGTGACCATTCACAGCGAAATCAGTCGTTTTGCGCACATCGTTATTTTGAGAAAATCAACAATAACAAACTTCCGGGTTAAAATGTTGAATTTCACGTTTTCGCATAATTCGGCTGTATACAGTCTACAGTTTCATATCGTGAACGCATTTCACTGAAAAACCTACATTTTGACTGTTAAACCCGGCGAAGATTCAACACATTTGCTGTCATTCCCGTTGTGCACGCGCCGCTAAACAGGTGATTTCTCCTCTTCTGGCATATCGTGACAGGAGAACCATGTCAACTTTGGATGCGGTTATCTTAGCGATAGTTTGTGTAATACCCTCGATATATACATATCGTTGGAAAGCTTAGTTTATGGCCGTTCACGTGAGCACAATAACTTAATTTACTACATTTTACCGAAACGACTGGTTCCGCTTTACAGGGTCACATATAGTGTTTTCCCCATAACCTAAATCAGGCTTGTTGGCCATGTATACTTGCATATAAGGAATTTGGTCTCTGCATTCATCCCATCCATGAATTAGTGAACACACAGCACACAGTGAACGCACGAGGGGAAACTAACCCGGAGCAGTGAGCTGCCTTCATTCAGCGGCTCTTGGGGACTTTTTTCACACCCAGAAAAGCTCTTGGTACATTATTTTAGTACAGATATTTGCAATTGATGTAAATTGATGATTATACCAATGACAGAAAATAACAATAGCTAACTTTATTATTATGATGAAAGAAACAATATGGTGGTGGCTAGTCAGGCTGGCTCAGACCTTCATTCTTCTGTTTTTTCAATGAAGCCACTGTGTTATTTTGATGTTATTACCTCCGCCAAGGCGGTTACGTTTTCAATAGGGTTTGTTTGTTGTTCGTATCTGTCTGTTTGTTTGTCTGTTTGCAAGATAACTCAAAAAGTTACGGATGGATTTCGATGAAAGGGAAGGTCTGAAGAAACGATTACATTTTGGGAGTGATCCGTATCACCGTCTTGATCCAGGAGGTGATTATGTTTTCGCTTGGCGGAGGTCTGCGCTCTCGGAGTGTTTCTATTGTTGTGTTATTTCCCAGAGAGCTGATGTGAAATGACCTTATCATGAGGTGACAGATCACACAGACAGGAGTGAACTAACGTTTTGTTTACCCCATCACCTGGACTCTCCCCCACTGGCCCTGGTAGGAGATGAATAAAGGACTAAATAAATGAATAACTACTATACGCACAGTGTTCATCCCACAGTGCACAACAGGAGGCAGTAAACGTTAGAGGACAACAGAAAGCAGCTGACACAGTCACTGGCTCACTATAACGGTGCTCAGTTTACTGCAGGAGTTAAGGCCTACAGGCACGGCTGGCGACCTAGCGACGATTTATGCTAAACTGAATAGAATCTGTTGAAGTGAATGGGGCAACGCATGCAGCAAGTGTGACGTCTAATTGGCCCCTTTCTTTTGTTTCAGGCCGATTTTGAGATGTGATGATGCTGTCTGGTCAATATATCTCCACTGAATCGATGGGTGATCGCGTCGCCAGTACAGTATATGTAGTAAAGCGATTAACAGAATTCCGACGTCCCGTTTGACTGTCGCATCGTAGGCCGTGTGTGGTGGGCTTCACGCTGCTGGGCTAAACCAGCCCTTCACACACGGCCACTCAGGTGCCTGGGCCTGCACTAATTCCCCACGAGGGCAGAGTGGATTAGAGAGATATTAAAGATATGTGTGCTCCATGATCTGAGCTGAGGAGGGCGGCGGTGTGAGTGAAACTCTTCTAGTGGGGTCAACTGAGTACAAAAGGCCAGTCCACAAACAAGAACTAAGACAGCTGTGACGACGTCAATGTGTGAAACGTCTGTCCGGAATATTCTTCATGTGGTTTCTAAAATTCTAAAACTTGATGGATTCTTGTTTGCTTTTTGTCCGGTTTGTGTTCTCAAAATTGCTCTGTGGGGGGGGGGGGGGGGGTTCTGTTTTTTTTTAACGTTTAAAACATTGAAAAACTAGAAAAGCACTTAGAGAGTGCAGACCTCCACCTGTATTGTTCTTCCTACTGTAGGTTGTCATACATTTGAACCTAAACTATTCAGATCGCCACCACGTAGCCATACCATGCCATTACACCACTAAGCGAAACACATAAACGGCTCTGGAATCCCGACGGTGTTACGGATCACTCCCAAAATATAACTGTTTCTTCCTTGGGTCATGTCTGACCTTCCCTGAAAATGTCATCGAATTATCTTGCTAACAAACAGACAGACAGACAGACAGACAAACAAACAGACATACGCCGGTCCCCGATGAAAACATTACCTCAATTGTTCAGAGTTAGTGGCGTGCTCAGTCCTCTTTGTTCTTTTGATGCTGCTTGTTGGTGGGTGCTCTTTGGTCCAAGGTAAATAGTTTGTGTAGAAAAGGAGAATTTCTCCACAGGCCCAGCCGCTACGTGTGGGCATTTTTAGGTCCATGTTGGACATGTCAGTTTAATAAAGACATTTTAAAATCATTTGGAGTGCCTTGGTTGTGGAGAAATTCTCCTTTTCTACACGAAAACATAACCTCCTTGACGGAGGTAATGACTAAAGCAACAGAATGTTTAAAAACAAATGTTTTGACGGAATGTCAAAAACACCCATCCTCTGTGTTCTCCAGATGTCCACTGAAGCAGTGATACGGGGACCCCAATAGGGGCCACCAAAGATTGCAGGGGGTCCGCACAATGTTGCCTGGGCTGAAGTTGTGAGATTACGCCACAAGGGGAGTAACAGGGACAAACAATTTGGTTGATGCTGGTAACTCATTGAGATGACAGAGCCACACACAATGACTAGTTCCAACTGTACTCAGGCCTTGTGCCTAGTGTCATTGATAATAACAGTGCAGTTACACACATTTGCATGGCATACAGTAGGTCAAGACCATAGACTGTAAAAAATAATCAAGACACATGGAACAGCGTTCTCATTAGTGTTGCTAGGCAACCAAAAGACCAGGTCCTTGTGTTCTGATTGGATGGCGTAAGAATTTGCCTGCTGATGATTAATGTTGATAAAAGTAAAAAAAAAAAAAAAGTTGCTCCATATCTATGGGAACGTTCCCATACAGTAGTACTCAGGAACATGTTGAAGCAACATTGCTCAAGAAGCTGCTATGTGTGTCATCATTGTTTTGGGTGAGTATAACTTAAAATCAAAAACTGTGCTAACATCCTTATTCATAGTGACATTAAAACTGCCCACGTTAACTATTGTGTTGCTGATTTTCTGTAAGACGTGCATGGTTGACACTAACGTTTTAATGTAATCCGTGGTGTGGAAGTAAATGTTCTCGGCTATCCAGCTCAGGAAACTGTCAGCACACAATCTTATGGCAAACCCCCCCACACACACAGATTCTTTATCATCATCCTGTTCAAGAGTTGACACATTCTCTTTTTTCCCTCTTCCTCTCTTGTTCTTTACACTACTGTACTCCGACGCATGACAAATGTAATGATGTTCTCTTGATTTGCCTTCTCTTGTCTGCTGTCACTTCTGCTGTTGTGAATTTTGGACGGTGTCCTAGACAACTGGTTAACCACATTATAATGGTAAGCACATTTTTTCACATCACCCCCTTTCCTCAGCACACTCACACGCACACGCACACGCAAGCACACACACACACACACACACACACACACACACACACACACCTCATTCTCTCCTTCTCTCCTCCCTCGAGCCCTCCTACAATCAGCTTGCAAAATTACGAGTAAGCTCCAGAAACCTGCCATGCATGAATAACTTGAAGAACATTCCCCCTCCCCAACCCCAACCCGCACCCCTCCTCCCTTACTAAAGACCAGGGGCTGAGCGTATGTGTGTGTGTGTGTGAGAGAGAGAGACAGAGAGAAACAGAGAGAGAGAGAGAGAGAGAAAGTGTGTGTGTATAAGCTCCCCCTCAGCTGTATCCTGGAGGTTCCACATACACCCCTGTAGTGAGTCTTGGTCACACGGTACGCACGTCCTACTCTACTCTACTCTACTCCGCACCGTGCCGCGTAGCGTCGCCTCGCTCTCGATCGCACCTCCTCTGTCCTTCTCCAGCATGCCCTGGTGAGAAACCTGTTGACTTGCTCTCCTTCTCTTGCCTGTATTTGTTTATTCTGTGTGTTGGTTTTGTTTGTGTGTTTGTTTGCTTGTTTGTTTGTTCATGGATTGGTTTCCCCCGGTCCTGAGCGCAATCTACATTCTTTCACTAAAAGTGGAGAGAGGCAGGGATAAACGGGGGAGGAGAGAGAGGGGCAGAGAAGGGGAAAAAGAGAGAAGGAGAGAGAGCGAGCTGGGAGTCTTGCTGCTTGCAGCTGTGTAGACTCTCTCTCCTTCTCTCTCTCTCTCTCTCTCTCTATCTCTCTCTCTCCCCCCAGCTGATTGATTCCACACATGTAGCCGTTGAGGGAGAACTTGAGAAGCCGCGTCCTCGCTCTCTGCCCGAGTGTGAGCGCACATGACTGAACCCTCGCGCTTCATAGACGACCGCGGAGGGACAGTCACAGAGAGGGGAGAGGATATGAGCACGCTCAGTGAAACACTTAGGGAAAAGTTCCGCTCACAATGCTTTGCATGATGGTAAGAATTTATGGTCACTGACGTCTGTGTCAATGAATGTCCCTATAGTGTGGACCTGGGAGAATGACAGTCTTGGACAACCAGCAGAATTGGCAATAAAGCTGGCTTGAACTTTGAAATACAATCACTGTTTCAATTCTCGATATGTCTTGTACAAATAAAGCTTCCCTTTGGAATAAGGGTTCCGTTTAAGGCAGGTATGGGCTGTGGTGTAGCTGCCCAGTGGAATAAGGGTTCCGTTTAAGGCAGGTATGGGCTGTGGTGTAGCTGCCCATTAGAATAAGGGTTTTGTTTAAGGCAGGTATGGGCTGTGGTGTAGCTGCCCTGTGGATTCTGGGCAACGTTAAGTGGAAGACTCTTATCTGACTCTCTGTTAGATTCGGAGCCAGCTGCTGAGGGAAGTGGATAACTCACTCTGACAGGCATGTGTGTGTGTGTGTGTGTGTGTGTCTGTGTGTGTGTGTGTGTGTGTGTGTGTGTGTGTGTGTGTGTGTGTGTGTGTGTGTGTGTGTGTGTGTGTGTGTGTGTGTGTGTGTGTGTGTGTGTGTGTGTGTGTGTGTGTGTGTGTGTGTGTGTGTGTGTGTATGTGTATGTGAACATGTGTGTGTGTGTGTGCCTAAATGGACATGGCTTGCAGGTTGTCTCTACAGAAGCCTCGGTGTCAGAGCGGTTCCTCCACCCTCCTGGCCTTTGTTTGCGGAGCGGTTTTCTGTAGCTGCGCTGGTGGGGCTGTGGGTGTGTGTGTGTGTGTGTGAACATGTGTGTGTGTGTGAGCTTTTCTTTAGCTGCGCTGGTGGGGCTGTGGGGCTGTGTGTGTGTATGTGTGTGTATGTGAACATGTGTGTGTGTGTGTGTGAGAGCTTTTCTGTAGCTGTGCTGGTGATGCTGTGTGTGTGTGTGTGTGTGTGTGTGTGTGTGTGTGTGTATGTGAACATGTGTGTGTGTGTGTGAGAGCTTTTCTGTAGCTGTGCTGGTGATGCTGTGGGGCTGTGAGTGTGTGTGTGTGTGTGTGTGTGTATGTGAACATGTGTGTGTGTGTGAGAGCTTTTCTGTAGCTGTGCTGATGATGCTGTGGGGCTGTGAGTGTGTGTGTGTATGTGAACATGTGTGTGTGTGTGAGAGAGCTTTTCTTTAGCTGCACTGGTGATGCTGTGGGGCTGTGAGAGTGTGTGTGTGTGAGGTTTTCTTTAGCTGCGCTGGTGATGCTGTGAGGCTGTGAGTGTGTGTGTGTGTATGTGAACATGTGTGTGTGTGTGTGAGGTTTTCTTTAGCTGCGCTGGTGATGCTGTGAGGCTGTGGTCCGCCGGAGCCATAATTAGAAACAGAGAGAACAAACATGGCTGCCATCAAAATTAGCCTGCTGGCTGCCGACTCAGGAGAAAACACAAACATGTTTACGCTGGCGTCTCCGCATCGGATCTGTCACAGCGCCACTCTGGCCGCGGCTCAGGGCTGGTGTGTGTGTGTGTGTGTGTTGATGTTTTGCCGGTGGTCAGAAGCACAGTGTGTGTGTTTGCAGTCCCCAGACACATGTGGCATGTCGTCATTCTCACACATGTTTTGTGTGTGAGTGAGTGTGTGTGTGTGTGTGTGTGTGTGTGTGTGTGTGTGTGTGTGTGTGTGTGTGTGTGTGTGTGTGTGTGTGTGTGTGTGTGTGTGTGTGTGTGTGTGTGTGTGTGTGTGTGTGTGTGTTTGTATGCAATCTCCAGACACACATGTTACTGATGACCACACACATCCTCTCTCTCACACATTGCTGTGTGTGTGTGTGTGTGTGTGTGTTTATATACAGTCTCCAGACACACGTTACTGTTGACCATGCACATCCTCCCTATCACACAATTGTGTGTGTGTGTGTGTGTGTGGGTGTGTGTGTGTGTGTGTGTTTCTCTATGCAGTCTCTAGACACACCTGTTGCTGGTGAGTGTGTCTTCACACTCACATATTGCTTCCTCTTCAGCAAGTCACTCAACAGAGAGTTTCTGAGCGTCATAGAGGGTTTGGATACTTTGGGAATGCTTGGATATGTGTGTGTGTGTGTGTGTGTGTGTGTGTGTGTGTGTGTCTGCCTGTGTGTGAGAGAGAAAGAATGCATTTATGTCAGTGTGTGTGTGTGTGTGTGTGTGTGTGTGTGTGTGTGTGTGTGTGTGTTTGAGTGTGTACTTGGCCTTCACACAGTAATACAGTAGCTAAGACTGTTGTGTGTGTGCGTCTGTGTGTGTGTGAATGTGTGTGTGTGTGTGTGTGTGAGAGAGAGAGAGAGAGAGCGAGAGAGAAAGGAATGCGTTTATCTCAGTATGTGTGTAGGTGTGTGTGTGTGTGTGTGTGTGTGTGTGTGTGCATGCGTGTACTTATCCTTCACACAGTAATACAGTAACTATATGTATTGTTCAGCATCAGTTACTTAGAAATAAGGAATGCATTTATCTCAATGTGTGTGTGTGTGCTTGTGCATGTGTGTGTGTGTGTGTGCGTGCCGGTGTATGTCTGTGTGTGTGTTTATGAGTGTGTGTGTGTGTGTGTGTGTGTGTGTGTGTGTGTGTGTGTGTGTGTGTGTGTGTGTGCCCCTGATACTTATCCTTCACACAGTAATACAGTAACTAAGAGTATTGTTCAGCATCGGTTGCTTACACAGTTCCTCCCCTAATGAGTTGTCCAGCTGTGCAGGGCTGGTGCAGATAGATGGCCATTCCTCTGTCGTAAGAGAGCGTGATGGAAAAACAGACTTTGTTCCTGTGTGGCTAATTGCGGGACTGTTGCAGATTAACGCTAGCCGGCTCGCTCAGAACCCTACGACACACACACACACACACACACCCCTAACCTTTGAGCCGCGTCGCCTCAGCCAGGGTCATCTCGGCAAAAACACATTTCTGCTGAAAATATCGTCACGTTCGTGCCGTAATGGTTTACGCTTTAACCAAAAGATAAGTGGGAGTCAGTAGGGGTGAGTGCAAGGGAATGTTTACACCTGATAGGCAGATTGGGCTGTTGCTGGATGTGCCGCCAAAAGGGGCTGGTGTTGGCACTACTTTTAGGCGCCTGAGTAGCTTTTCTTAGGAGCAGCTGCAGGGTTCTGTTTGTACAGTTTGGGACTACTTTCTTATCTGTTCCATTTCTTGTGGGACTGCAGGGCTCTGTGTGTACAGTTTGGGACTACTTTCTTATCTGTTCCATTTCTTGTGGAACACAGTGTCAGAACAGTTTCAGAAACAGGTCTTTTGTGTGGTTTATAAAACACACACAGACACACTCACATTATAAGCACACACACTCACACACACTCACACACACACACACACTCAGATACACACGCACACACACACGCACGCACGCACGCACGCACATACACACACACACACACACACACACACACACTGAACATACCCCTAGATCTTCTTGACAGAAAAAGAGCAAACATCTGTGGCAAAGCTAAAACAGGCCGTGTGACAACAAGCGAGTCTTTTCATAGCACACCACTGAAGCTGATGGCACACTTAGCCAGAGACACACTTCATTTGGCTGGACTTCATTCTTGGCCAGTATATGGTTTATGCTGACAATCTTGAGCGTCAAACAACACAGTTGTAGTCCCTTAAATGTTAGGTTAGCATTTCAGAGCCTGGGATAGGGCCAGCAGAGGCCTGGGTGAACTCCCACTGAAACTGCAGTGTTCACCGTCGATTTAACAACTGAGATATTCACTACAAAGTCTATGTTGAAACTGCAATGTTCACCGTGGATTTAACAACTGAGATATTCACTCCACAGTGTATGTTGAAACTGCAGTGTTCACCATGGATTTAACAACTGAGATGTTCACTCTACAGTCAGTTAGTGAACATTCACCATGTCATCTTCAGGTGTGGCGTGAGGGTTCAGGCCTATCACTGTCTGCTTGGATTGACTAATGCTGTACTTGATTAAGTGGTCAATAAAAGTAACCGCCTAAAGATATGGAGTCAATAAATGCCCTTGAGTTAGTGCTGTTAGTTTGATATTGATATGAGCAGGAGATCTATCAGCAGTTATGGACACGTGGTCACAAGTCTTTTATTATGAGTATGACACTGTTCCAACAAAGCACACGAGCAACTCTAATCGGTCTCTGTGTCACAACTCAGATGGACATCATCAACGTCTATGGTTCTGAGTGGGATGCTGTCCCCACATTAAAGCACAAGAACGACGAAGTGAGCTTCTGTGCTCCAAATCAAGTCCAAATAAGTCTGGCCTTTAGTCCTGTTTTATCATAACATTTACGTGCCCTTGTCAATTGGTGTATTACGCATATGAGCCATTAAGACAACATGAGTAATGTGAGATCTTTTATCTGATGCATCTCAAAAGCCTTATTTGGATTCATTTTGGACAATCCTCAGGGAAGTGTTTGGTCTAAGACAAGGGCCCCACCAATAGACATACATTCACAACGTCACATGTATGGATGAGCACCACTTAAACTAGAACACTACTAGAACTACATGTAGAATACTACCAGAACTAGAACATCACTAGAATTAGAACTAGAACACTATGATAACTAGAACACTACTAGAATTACAACTAGAACGCTCCAAGGAACTAAAACTAGAACACTAGAATTAGAACACTACGATAACTAGAACACTACTAGAATTACAACTAGAACGCTCCAAGGAACTAAAACTAGAACACTAGAATTAGAACACTACTAGAATTAGAGCTAGAACACTTCTAGAACTAGAACACTACTAGAACTAGAATACTACTAGAATTCGAACTAGAACATTACTAGAACTAACATAACATTACTAACATAAGTCTCCTCTTGTTCTTTAGGTTCCTAAAGGAGTAACAGAGGACAGAGGATGTTGTGTATGGACCGTCCAAGGCCATCATCCTAGTAGTTCCCTTAAGTAGTGCGCATTAAGACTGACCGGTCCGTCCCTTCACTGCTCTGCGCTGTCCCAGAGGCCTGGCCATGTCTCAGGGCTACTACGTCAGCAGGACTGTGGCGCTCAGCGCCGCTGTTGTGGCTGTGGTCGCCGCCATCACCATTCTGTCCCTGTCCGTGGCCGTGTCCAAACACAAGTGCCCTGCAGGAGGCGATGGAGACGGAGGGGCCGACGGGGGCGGAGGGGGGACGCAGGTGGGGCCCACTCTGCCCCCCGAGGACAGGGAACCCTGGGATAGGTACCGCCTGCCGGACACGCTGCACCCCGTCCACTACGACGTCAACCTGTGGCCTCGCCTGACCACGAACGAGCACGGCCTGTACGTCTTCACCGGACACTCTACGGTGGACTTTGAGTGCGTGAAGGAGACAGACCTGATCCTCATTCACTCCAGCAAGCTCAACTTCACCATGTTCAGCGGGCACAACGCCACACTGACTGGGCTCCGTGGAGCGAGAGCTCCCTCCATCAAGACCACGTGGCTTCAGGAGAAGACAGAGTACCTGGTCATCCAGCTCAGTGGACGACTCGTCCCTGGACACTCTTACCAGCTCCACACCAAGTTTCAGGGAGAACTGGCCGATGACCTCGAGGGATTCTACAGGAGTGAATACACCGAGAACGGCGTCAAAAAGTAAGTAGCAGCCGCTACTCTGTGCTGTGTCAGCTATGCTAGCAATCCACTGTGTCTTAAACCGCATACTTCCATCAGTATGCTGCTAGACCGCATTAAGCACTTACCTGCATTGTGGCCACTTTTCAATGGTTAGTACTGTCCCAATATGTATACTAAGTATTTGAAGTGTGCAAGTAGATGGTTTGAGACACAGCCTCAGAGTTTAGAGTCAAAGATCCCCATTGTGAAGCAGAGGATCATAATAGTGTATCTCAATAGCTGTAATTTATCAAGCTGTTCTGCATTGCAGCTGCAACAAATGAAGTGTAATCAGAATTCCACTCAGGAATGATTTTGACAGATGTTTTTGACGTTGGCAGGTTTTTGACATTCCAAAAACCGAATGACACATTATGACAACAGTCATAAACATCAATAATGTGTCACTAATGTGCATGACATGTGTCATGTCATTCTTATGACGGTTACACGTCACCCTTATGTAGACCCCTTCAAATAAAGGGTTCCCTGCGATTCTCTCCACCAGGATCGTGGCCACCACTCAGATGCAGGCTACGTACGCCAGGAAAGCGTTCCCGTGTTTCGACGAGCCGGCCATGAAGGCGGTCTTTGACATCACCCTGATCCACCCGCCTGGAACCATAGCGCTGTCCAACAGCCGAGACGCTGGTAAGAGAACCGGAGAACCTTGAGAACCATGGTGACAGACAACACAGAACACAGAGGCATTGTGACACCTGCCCCACCCCAGCCATTGACCCCTCCTACCCCCACTGGCTCTGTAGTCAGTGACTGGGCACTGTTAGCTTACTGTCCATATCTGATAACATGTCGACAAGGGAAAGACAGACTGCTCTCATGTCTCTGGATTTTCAGTCATGCCCCCTAAATTTAGATACAGTATGTATTCCCTTAGTTGACTGTTTTATGTACACGTTTTGAAACACCTGCTCTGTTATGGTTGTTTCTGTTTTTGACTATATTGACATATGTCAATATAATCAATATATATATATATATATATATATATATTGCATATGTATAAAAGAGCTACAGTATATAATTCAGCTGACAATGACATTTACTACTGACATAATCATA